>NW_022680561.1:0-50726 GCF_009764315.1 Trachypithecus francoisi | reverse complement strand
GACACAACTTCCTCAAACTCATCTGTAAAACCAACCTCATCTTGCCCCAAACCCAGAAACCCATTCAGGACCCCTTCCTCTGCAAGAGGAAGCTCTCTTCTTTCTTTTAGCCATTAAACTTCTGCTCTTAACTCACTCCTTGTGTGTCCATGTCTTCAATTTTCTTGGCATGAGACAATGAACCTCTGGTATTATCCCAGACAAATGACAGTGCTTCAGTGGTCCTCTCCTTGGCTGAAGATGGCACCATGTGATTAATAGTGGGGAGGTGGATTTTCAAAGGAAGGACATTCTGTCTTTTCTATCTTTCTCTCCCTCTCTCTTTCTCTCTCTCACACACACCTGTTTACATTCTTTTAGGCAGAAGATGATATTCTTCATTCTGTGCTTATATAACAGTTAGTGTCCTGTATATATCCTTAATTTCATTGTCATCTCTGTTTTCCTTATTTGCCTATAAATATCTTGAAGCCAAATCATGTATCTTATTCACTTTGGTAGCCCTGGCATCAAGCATAGTGTCTGGTATCCAATAAGTATCAATAAAATTTGAATGTCCACAATAGGCAAATAAATGAAAGAAATGGTGTGTGTCAGTAGGGGGTGCAAAGGACAGGGAGAAGACATAATGAAACAGAATTTAAAGATAAAGCTAAAATCAAAGAAACTGACAGTTCCATTTGAGACTGGAAAAAAAGAGCAGAGAAACTCTCTGAGTATCAGGATATCTGATATAGTGAGCATGAAGTATGACCCCTGCTACAGAGGGTCAGAGCAAGGGAAATATGACAACATCTTTCAAAGAAATGGAGCTCATGTAAAACTGAAATACTTTTTTACACGTGTGTGTGTGCGTGCATGAGCAAGGTGAGGCTTAACATTTATACTCAAACAATTAGTCTTTCTTATTTTGAAATAAGGAAATAAGTATGAACTGGTTGTCTCTTCATAACAGATAAGTATTCCTGGTTAGCATTTGTTCACTCACTAGTTTTGTTTGAATATTGGTGAGGAGAACATTGAGTTAAAATTTGGGTTTATGTCTGTCATTGTTGATTTATTCCGTGTTTAAAGGAAAAAACAACAAAATAAGTATTAAAATAAAATATGCACTCAAAGATTTTATTTTGAAGCCAGCTACCTTCATACACCCTGAGACTTCATTATGGGGTTTGCCTTTATGCACTAATGAGTAAAATACATGGGATAAATCAGTAGCACCTGTGACAAAAGAGTCTGCGCACCAGAGCAGATTAGTGAACTCCTGTTGACAATTGAGGGGTATAAGAAAAAGCTGTATCCTTTGCTTCACCATGATCCATTGAGTCATCATTCTGTCTAGTTTTCTGGGACATGTCTAAGACTATTTGGCTAGTCTAGTAAATGGTAATTTACAGCCCCGTGCTTTTGCTGAAGTCAGTATCAGGCAAACCAAGAGATCCCCAATGAACACATATCATAAATGACAGTGAAATGCTTTTTTTAAAACAAATATTCATGGCCGGGCGCGGTGGCTCAAGCCTGTAATTCCAGCACTTTGGGAGGCCGAGACGGGCAGATCACGAGGTCAGGAGATCGAGACCATCCTGGCTAACATGATGAAACCCCGTCTCTACTAAAAAATACAAAAAATTAGCTGGACGAGGTGGCGGGCGCCTGTAGTCCCAGTTACTCGGGAGGCTGAGGCAGGAGAATGGCGTGAACCCGGGAGGCGGAGCTTGCAGTGAGCTGAGATCCGGCCACTGCACTCTAGCCTGGGCGACAGAGTGAGACTCCGTCTCAAAAAAAAAAAAAAAGAAAAAACAAATATTCATTACTTTAAATGCTTACATTTAGGAAACTCAAGTTCACTTTTTTATAATGGTTAGGTTTTCCATATTATCATAAAAATCAACTTTCCAATTAATATTTCTCCCTTTTTTTCCCAAGAAGTCAATAGCTCTTCATATCCAGCATCATGAGTCATCTTTGGGGACAGGAGTAACTGTGAGGCAGGAAAAGCACACTCTAGAAGAAACAAAGTATGTTAGGTCTTCAGGCTTTACTCAGGTTCAAGATAGATGTATATATGCCATTTTTCCAACTGTATACATAGAATTCTTAGCTAATCCAAGATAAGTAGAATAGATCACTAGGTTCTTCAAATAATTGCAATTTATCAGTCTAGTATTCATTCTATTCTCTGTAATAAAATTCTGGATAAATCAAGGCTTTCAAATTCAGTTAAAAAAAGCTGTAAGTCCGTAGGGGTGGTATCCCTTGGAATTTGATTCAACAGTACATTTTTAATACGTCTTTTAAAAGGAAAAAGAATTTTAAAATCACCAGGAGGAAAAGCAGAGCATAAGACATTCACTGGATCCAGTCACATGTGTAAAGGCCCTTTACCAAGTCAATACTATTAGAGAGATCAGTGGTTGTGGCAGAAACTGTTTCTGCTTAGAAGGGAGGCAAGCCCGGTTCTAGTGTCCTCAGCACAGGCACAAACTCATAGCATAATGCCAGGCAAGTCATTTAACTTCCCAGAGTCTCATTCCCTTCATTGACAAAATGGGAAGATTGAACCAGTTGATTTCTCATGATTAACTATTTTCATATCCAGTGAACTCTCAGCTTGTCAGCTACTCAATTGCCATCTGCTTTTCTTCTCTGTCTTCCATCACCATTTAAACGACCTCCCATGTGTATCTCATGACTGACTGATTGTTCCTTCGGCCACTCTTGGTGACCTACTCAACACAGTGCAGAGATAAGATACACTAGGCAAGACTAAACGAGGCTGGCCAGCGCACTCACCCAGGGAAGTCAGACAGAGTCTGTTTCCACCGCAGCACCGCAATGAGCACAGCTAGGCAGAATTCCAGCAGAGTGCAAATCAGCATCAGAGACAGAGTTCCCTGAAAGTCAAGAAATAAAATATTGGTGGCGCTTGGGTCAGCCAAAGCTTTCATGCCTAGTTGAGAGGTGACCACAGAGAAGAAGACCACCTCAACCGTTAGAGAATGAAGTAACGACACCATCAGGAAAACAAAACTGCTCCTCCTCACAAATGTCTTAATTCAACTCCTTCACTCATTCATTTTCTTGAGAAGGGAAGATGAGTAGTAACTAAATCAACTAATCCACTTCATCCTCTTGTTTCTTACTTCTTTGAGATGTAGATAGTTCTGATGACATTATTCACTCAGTAAGAGAGCAGAGTGGTGTGATAACTACCAGGACTGAGAATCAGCAGCTCCGTTCTAGTCTCACCTTTACTGCTGAGTAGCTGTGTAAGCCTGGGCAAGTCTCTCTCTTTCTCTGGCTCCTGTTTTCTCATGTATCAGACATGCATACTAACATTTATTTCTCAGAGATTTGTGAGGATCAAGGAGGTTTTGACTGTGTAAGCCCTTTGTAAAATTCAGTATTGACATCCCTGTCTATGTCTCTGAACCCGTTTGGATGTTTTTTATTTTTATTGTTGTTTATTTATTTATTTGGTGGCTTTAAGACTTGGAAACCGTGAAGGTAGTAAACTGTCAGAGTTGCTAATCACCAACATCAGCTCACAAGGATGGGTTCTACCATTTCTGTCCTGAGACATTCTTTGTGTAGAACTGGCCATCTGATAATAAAGGGAGATAATTTGATCACATGAACTTTTGTTTTGTGGTATTTACACACAGTTAAAGAGAAGGTACACCTTGTGTCCATTACCTTAGAAATAGTTCCAGCAAGCAAGCTCAACAGAAGCTCTCTTATTTCCAATGTAAAATCATCCCATCATCTTTATCACTACCAAATTTCTCTCAAATTTCTCTCCAGAATTTTTCCCAAGGTGGAATTGGCTGTGCCCGGTGTTAATTTGTGCCGATTACTGTCAGCCTCATTTGCATGCGCTTTTTCCTCATTATACCATTACCTTGGGAGGAAGGCCTACTTTATAATGGGTGCTGTACAAGCATGACTTTGACCAGACCTTTCTATGCGTCCATCTTCCAGCTGAATTCTTGGCTGATCTCATTTTTATGATTGCAGGACAATAAATATTCTGCAACTTTTTTACTTTTATGTTGCCTGTTTTCCTCTCAGTATGTTGCTGACCATGCACATACCCCTTAATCTTTCAACTTCAGACATACTATTTCTGTTAGCCAAACTTAATTATTTTTCTTCTTCCAAACAGAGAATTTTCCTGCAATAATTATCAGTTACATTCTCCATCTCCCTGTATTTCTTTTTTTTTTTTTTTGAAATGGAGTCTCGCTCTGTCGCCCAGGCAGGAGTGTGGTGGCGCGATCTCGGCTCACTGCAAGCTCCGCCTCCCGAGTTCACGCCATTCTCCTGCCTCAGCCTCCCGAGTAGCTGGGACCACAGGTGCCCGCCACTTCGCCCTGCTAATTTTTTGTATTTTTAGTAGAGACGGGGTTTCACCGTGTTAGCCAGGATGGTCTGCATCTCCTGACCCCTTGACTCCCTGTATTTCTTATCTCCTGATTTAATGTATCACACTTCTTTCAGCTATAACAAAAAGCAATAATAATGTTACCGTCTCACCTGATCACTGTTATTCATTATTGTAATCATTAGAAGGAGAAGCCCTTACCATCTAACCTCCCTATTTCCTATTCTGTTTCTTTGTTTTTAGTCTGATGTCTTTTTAGACCAAACTGACCCCCTACCGCACACACATACCACGTTTCCTTGTTGGCATTTTCTGATCACCCGGGTCTTTCTGCTCTGTTTGCCAATCTGAATTCACCACTCTATGTACCAACATTCTCAGTTTGACAAACTTGTAATTTATGCCTCCAAAATTAGATTAGTTTAAGAAATTCTACAAACAATAAGTTTTAGTTTTTCATCATCAACCTTATTTGACATTTTCAATTCCACTCTATTAGTATGTAATCCCCTTAATCTCATCCATACAGTCCCCCTTTGATTTACATAACCTTGGCCTTCCTCCATATGCCCAAACCAGAATCAACAGAGAGATTTTCAAAGGAAGGAATAATAAGAAATCAAGACTTTCAGAAACCTCATAAAATTAGAACACCCCATCTAAAAAATGCTTACAGCCAGACTGGCTTTGGCTTTATAGCAGTCCGTGGTGTAAGGCGAATTATAGTCATCATAAGAAAGAAGTCTGGTTGGTATATTCCTTTTGTCCAACTCACACTGCAGTGAGGCAGGATTTAATGCAGCCAGGTTGACAGACAGGAGAATGAAACCCACCAGGGCAGACAGAGCACTCAGAATGCTTCCAGCCAGGCTGCTATGCACCTGAAAGAGACATGCTGGGTAAAGATCATTCCCAATGAGCTGCGAATTTCTCTTACCCCTTTTTGCCATTACATTGCAAGTTATTTCCTTATGTGTCTCCCTCAGGAAGGCTGGGAAGGATCATTTTTTGCTGTATGCCTCTCCATTGTCCAGCAAAAATCTCAGAATCTGCAACGTAAAACTTGGCTGAATGAATGAATATATGAACTGGTTCCCCTTAAACAGGACCTCAGTGGTGTGGTAGAGAATGTTACTCTCCTAAACTCTTTCCCTGGCACAGATAGCAGGGCCTCCACTAGGCTTGCCTGGAAAATTACTATGAGTGTGACCAAAAGCAAAGATGACAATGTACCAGATGCAGTTTCTCTCTTGGCCAACTCAGAAATCCCTCATGCGAGCATCAACCATACAGAAAAGGTAGATGGTGTATTAGCATGGTGCAAAAGTAATTTCGGTTTTCACCACTACTTTCAATGGCAAAACTGCAATTATATTTGCACCAACCTAATAGCTCACTCTTGAGTGCCCATTGCCTCTCTCAAAAGCACACCTCTTAAAGATGAGTGAGGGGATGGTTCTGAGTCTCAGGCAGACCCTGGAACCTGGGCAGGCATATGATTGGCCACATTGAGTGCAGTATGGGGTGGCTGTGGGCAGAGGTCTAGGTGCAGGCCCAAGGATGGTGTAATGTGTGGGAGGCAGTGGGAAGTACAGGAAAAAGGTCTAGATTGCATGTCAGAAAATTGAGGTCACAGTATAGACCTGACCCAGCTTGTTCCCTTGGGTACTCAGTTTCTTGGTTTTAGTTCCCACTCTGGTTCTCATTTCTACGTTTATGAAACAAAGGGAGTAAATAAACTGACGTCAGAAGTGACTTCCTTGACTCCAACTCACACAGAAAAGAGAATTGAGCTAAGAGCATTCTGAAAGCTATAGTTACAGGTAGGCAGGCTCCAGGGCACACCCCATAGCCGTACAGTAGAGAGTTATTTAATCCCATATAGGCACTTCTTTTAGGAACTCACCAGTTGATGCTCTGGGACCCCAATTTCCCAACATAATGACTGACTCTATACTCCTGGGCCTCCTGGTAGCCAGTAGTAGTCTTGATGCCTAGAGTAGATATTTCTTAGAATAAGCTAGATTTGTCTTGAGATGGCACTCCTCTTCAGTCTCAAAAAGGGCTGGTACAATGTGTGACAAGAGTAGAACTCACTAAAGCCTCGATGTTTCTGGTGAGTGTGAGCCCACCCCAAGACTACATCCTGCATCCTTGAGCTTCCTGCGTGTTCATTGTGGGATTGTTCTCTGTAGTAAGAGGCCCATATATTTCCCCCTAAAAGTTTGAAAACATTACTCTGGTACGAGGCTACTCAGTATGGTTGCCAGTAGCCACATGGGCAACCTATATTTGAAGTAAAATTAATTAAAATTTAAAATTCAGTTGCACTATCCATATTTCACATCATCGATAGCCACATGTGACTGCCACGTTGTACAGTACAGCTGTAGTGCATTTCCATCATCATAGAAAGTTACATTTCATTTCCATCATAGACAGTTATATTGCACAGCACAGATCTAGTGGTCTGGATTGTAACTGCGGGTTCCAAATAATAATTAAATACCAATGAGGGAAAGAAAGAACTGGCATTTTTCTGGGCGTTCTCTCTGACTTCCTCGTTGGCTTTGGGAGATTTTTGTAGCCAGAGCTTCCAAATTGAGTTTCTGTGCAATTAAATGATAGGACATTCACTCATATAATCTCCAACATCAATCCTTTGAGGGATATAGGATTAAGTGAAGACTTAATGAAACTTTACAGACAAGAAACACTTCTTGTTATAATCCAGCTTTTCTCTCCCTGCCAGTTCCAACTCTAGTTTTTGCTGGAATAAGGGATAAAGGCAGGTAAAGCATTTTTTTTTCTTAGCCAATACAAATGACTAAGGACAACTTTTAGGGTGCAAGAATTTATACTCAAACAAAATAAAAGTATTATCTTTCTAGTGAGATAGATGAAACAATGAGAGATAGTACTGCACATAAACAGCATATTGACTCATTTTTTTCAAGGGTGGTAACACTTGGGCTTAAACAGTGAACCCCAACAAATAGGCCTCTTTGTAACACTGTCAGCTCCCTTGCCATTGAAAACCTAAATTTGAAGGCCAGTTGTCACCAAAAGAGCATCATAAATAAGCACAATTTTTCTGTGATAGATTCTTGGATACTGGCTAAAAGGATATTATAATTCCTTGAATGCAGACTTTGATGTAGGGTGCAATAATTGGAGAAATGTGCTCTGAACAAGGATACAGAGGTTCCAGGCCTGGCTCCTAACTCTAGCAACTGACTGCTCTGGAACTGAGTTTTCAACTTTTCAAAGTAGAAAGACTGACCTTAACGAGTTCTGTCTAAGTTTCATTTCGATCCATTGGGTTGTGGGTTATAGTTATTATACTCACCAAAAGCTTGGTTAGTTAACCTTTTCTCTGTGATAATTGATAGAAAGCCAGAGATGACAAACTAAGATAAAAGAGAAAATGATGAGGTCAGTTTCCATGTAGAGAGTAATTGCGATGTTACTACCACAATATTTATAGAAAACTCTCATGGGAAAGACCCTGGGGAACAAGTTGATCGATGAGGTAATATCCATTTAAAGACATAGATTTATCCTGTTTGCCCCTATAGTTTTCAGATAGCAACAGAAAACAAAAGATAGCAGAAATATATCCAAATACACAAAGTGAGTATCTTAACAGCCAGGAAATAATATTCGTTTTCTTAATGAAATGAGAAAATTTTGGTTTAAGATGTTCTTTAGAGAAGGACATGAAAACAATGGTATGGAAAGAGAAAAGAATTGGAGAGAATCATGTAGTTTATGTCCATCGTTATATTGATGTGATGCATCACATTTGATTATATATGTTGAACCATGCTTGTATTTCTGAAATAAATCTGACTTGATCATGGTGAATGATCCTTTTAATATGTGGTTGAATTCAGTTTGCTAGGATCTTGTTGAAGATTTTTGCATCAATGTTCATTAGGGATATTAACCTGCAGATTTCTTGTAATGTTTTTGTCTGGCTTTGATATCAAGATAATGCTGGCCTTATAAAATGAGTTTGGAAACATTCCCTCCTCTTCAATTTTTTGGAAGAGCAGAAAAGTGTTGTTACTAGTCTTCTTTAAAAGAAAATAAAAGATGGGAAAAGCTAACAGATATAGGTCAGAGACATGGATCTTACATTGCTGGCTCCCCAGGCTGAGGTAAAATGGTCAAGGAGAACAGAAGGGAAGACAAGAATGGATGGCAGAAACTTTCAAGGTTGTGTTTACAAAATGAAAGAAATTTTTTTCATCCTCTAGAGTATTCATGATCTACAGATTTAGAGCCATTAAGGAACAGAAGAAAGGGGGACAAACACCAAAGTAATATTGTGATTCCTGTAACCCAGGCATTTAGTTACTTGTCTATATAGACAAATGCCAAGTCTATAAAATATGGACTAGATGCCTCTTCAAAGGTGGACTGTGCTTAGTGACTTGCTCTTAAAGAATAGGTTATAGAAAGAGGAGGGAAAAAAGTAGTAACTTTACAGAGGAGAAAGCAATAGTAACTTTAGTAGTTAGTAGTAGTAACTTTACAGAGGAGAAACCTTTACAGAGGAGAAACCAACAGTGGTCTGTTGACTGTCTTTCCTCCCACGACCTTCCTTTTTTCCCCATTTTGGCTTCAGTAAGCTCCATGATCAAGGTAAATTGTGTCAGTGACAACATGCTGATATTTTTCTGATGTTTAGACTTGGGTGTATTTTTGGCTGATGATAGCAGAGGTAAAGCACCATTTTCTGAACATCAGAAAAATATCAGACAAACCCCAATTTAGGAACATTCTGTAAAAATCTCAGCCAGTACTACTTCAAACTACCAAAGTCCTCAAGCAAAAGGAAAATCTGAGAAAGTCTAGAGGAGCCTGAGACATCATGACCAAATGTAATGCAGTGTAATGTAGTAGCCTTGCATGGATCTTGACATAGAAAAATATCATTTGTGGAAAACTGGTGAGATCCAAATCCAAATGAAACTTCTGTTAATAAAAGAAGACAAATGGATATGATAGATAAACAGGTGAACTTCCTGATGCATCGAATAAACAAATGTAAAACAAGAGCTAATAACAGGTACTGAGGTGCAGGCAGTTGAAGGAAAAAACATCTATTAAGGAGAAGCTTAATTATGAGAAAGCCTCAATCTAAGAGAAAGCAGTTCTTTGAGAAAAGGACTACTAAGTCCTTTTGAAACCCCAGAGCTGCAGCTATTTCAGAGGGATTTCCAGCCCACCACTGGAACACAGACATCTGCTCAGCCTTCCCTGGGAATCCGTCAATGCAGTAAAAGCATTTTCAAAATGCTCAGAGGTGTAAGTTCCCCTTCCTCCATGGTCCCACAAGCATCTATCTGTGTGGTTTCTCTGTGAGTGTATGATGTTTTCCACTGATGCTTTGTTTTTTAATACAAAAAGTTCCTTCCCAACTTTATCCTAATTCATGAATGTTTTGCCTAAACCCAGAGAGAAGTCACCAACTTCATCATAGCTCAAGATGATAAGGTGAAAAATAAGATGATCTTCAAAAGAAATGCGTATTTGAGTCTGATGAGAAATTGATCTAAAATCAGGAACCCCCTGCCATCCTCCCTGAACTACACACACAAGAGAACAAGTTTCACCATTGACTCCTTGCTCCCAGCAGATCAAACATAGCAAGGTGGCAGGTGTAGTGTTTAAGCTATTGACATCTCCCTCCCCTCTTCGCCCCATGCTTCCCTCCTCAGAAACTACTCACCAACAAGGGTCCTATGAATGGGTAAGCAGACTTCAACAGCATAGAAATCACTTGGGTAAAATTTGGAGAGAAGGAAGCAGATGCCAAAATGATTCCCAAGCTCAATACCTTCACACCACATAAGATCTGAATAATCTGTGGGAAGAGAAAGGAAGATTGAGGATTAAAACCAGCATTTGTAAAGACATGGCCAGGCTGGGCACGGTGGCTCATGCCTGTAATCCCAGCACTTTGGGAGGCCAAGGTGGGTGGATCACCTGAGGTCAGGAGTTCGAGACCAGCCTGGCCAACACAGTGAAACCCCATCTCTACTAAAAATACAAAAATCAGCCGGGCGTGGCGGTGTGCACCTATAATCTCAGCTACTCTGGAGGCTGAGACAGGAGAATCGCTTGAACCAGGAGATGGAGGTTGCAGTGAGCTGAGATTGTGGCATTGCACTCCAGACTGGGTGACAGAGTGAGACTCCGTGTGAAAAACAAACAAACAAAACAGGATTTTTTTGCCTCTCCCATGGCGCTAAAGCATTATCACCTTGTGCAAGATCCCAGTGAGGATACAAACCCTGTGGAAACTCTGCAGTGAGAAACATGAAAAGACACTCTGGAGGGTGTGCGGCTCTGCCACAGAAGCCACAGTCTCGGGTGTCTGGCAGGCGCTCAGGAAGGCTTCTGCATTTCTGCCTCTCAGGCCCTAGTGTGCTCACGGCTCCTGCTTCCAGCTCACAGCAAGTGCTGGGATTTGTTTTCCCATCTCTCAGGACTTCTGAGTCCATGACTAGTAACTCACTCTCTACCTCTCTGAGAACAGGGGGCATCTGGAAGCCCTCACTTTCTCTGGAGGATTGACGGTGCAGAAGTCCCTCCCCTCATCTCCCAGACTCCACTGGACATGGAGTTTGGCCCTCTGGTCACCTCCTTGGAAACTGCAGTTCACAAACCAAAAGCTGAAGTTCTGGAAGCTCTTTCATTTTTTACTTTTAAGTTCAAGGGTAAAAGTGCAGGTTTGTGACATAAGTAAACTTGCGTCATGGGGGTTTGTTGTACAGATTCTTTCATCACCCAGGTATTAAGCCTAGTACCATTAGTTATTTTTCCTGATCCTCTCCCTCATCCACCCCCGAAAAGCCCCAGTGCGCATTGTCCCCTTCTACGTGTCCATATGTTCTCATCATTGAGAGGCCATCACCCTTAGCAAACTGACAGGGACAGAAACCAAATACTGCATGCTCTCATGTCTAACTGAAGCTCTGTCTTAGGAGGTAGTTTCCCTCCTGGACGTCCACCTCAGAGATTCACAGCTCTCATATCATTTACTAAGAAGTTTTCTAGACCTTATGTCACGTGAGCCTCACAGAAACCCACGTGAGCCTCACAGAAACCCACGTGATTGTACATGAGGCAAGGAAACCAGTCCCACCAGGCCCTGAAATCCAGTTAAATGGAGTGCCTCACCTCAGATCACATAAGTGCAGAGGCAAACAGAAGGTGAATATCATTTCCATTCTCAAAAAGGTAAGGAGAAAAGAGGGAAAGGAGGTGTATATTTCCTCTAATTTGCAGTGAGGGTAAAATTCTTTGCAAAGAGTCAGTGTGGATTACTAAGCATGCAATTGTGAAATACATACACACACACACACACACACACAAAATATGTAATTATTTACCACCATTACTTTTGTAAAATAAAATATAGAGAAGCACTGTATTGCACCAATATAAAGACAACAAGAGAAAATCAGTTCCTCATCTTCAGAGTAAGGGAAAAAACATTTCTAAGACAACCTCTTGTGGAAAAGTTCTGGGACAGTTTTCTCCAAGTGGCTTCTACTGCAAAGTCCCTCTGGCAAAACTTAAGGGTCTCCACACTCACAATGGATGACCAGTCCCAAGACATACATCATCTCTTGGCACTTCCCCCAATCCCTCTCCAACATGTTCTGAATTAGATTTACCCCAATAACTTTGACTTCTGCCTGTAGACATTTCTTCAGGCTATCCTGCCCCTGGTTGGTGGGTTCGGGTTTCTCTGCTTGGGAGAAGCTGATGACATTTGATGGGAGCACTATCACGGTCTCATTGGGAACAGGTTGGGACGTCATGATGGTGTTGCCAACTATGGAAGAAAAAATAGATTCAGCTCTTAAAAAGTACAGAGCTCCCAGGTTCTGGCTGCAAAACTGGTAAGTCAGTTTCTGCCAGTTAGTCCAGACTTGACCTGTCTGTTAGAGAAAGAAACTGGTAGTATGGAACAGTGAAAACCACACAACCTTGGTTTCCTGAGGATTTTTCCCTAATGTTTGGCACAGTCCATTATAGATAATAAACACATCACAGGGTGGCAGCAACATGAATCTTGAGAGGCCCCAATGTCCAGAGGCAAAGGGTCACACAAAATTTGCAATATGCAGCAATGTCCCTTTGCCCAGTCCTACTGACAACAACTGTATTGCTCTTTATTTGATGAATTTTCAGACTGAACTCTGCTTACTTATTTTTTGTCTATTAGCATTCATCTTAAATATGTTTATCATATTTTACTAGACATGCTCTTAGTTCTTATGCAGTGGTTTTAATCCTTACAACAGCTCTGCATGTTAGTAAGTTAGCAAAAACATGTAATAAATAAGAGCACTGAAAATAAAGTTTGAGTTACGAATGCAAGTAATATACATGCTGTGGCATAGAGTTAATGCTGAAGAAATATTTGTAGTTATCCTTATTGTTCAACCCTGTTCACATGGCTGGGAAGCTGTAAAGCCAGTTTTGGATCTCAGCTTTCCTTGAATCTGAAGCCTCCGCATAAATCTCTAGATCATTCCACTTCTTCCTACCTTCCCACCTGGCAATGCCAGCCTGTGTCTGAGTTTACTCAGGTTGGAGAAGCAGCTACATGTAGTGGTATGAGAACCAGTCTTGGAGTCATAACACATAGGCTTGCATCCTCAGTCCTCCCCACTTTTTAGCATTAAGACCAAATTGGCTGTGGCATTTGTTGCTGAGCTCAGCTTGGATCTCTTTTCACTGCACCATTCTCAGTCCACAGACTGCCCAGTGTGCAAAGGGCCTAAGAACATTTGAAGAGACAAGACCTGTGCTCCCATTAATTACACAGTCTTAGGTAAGTGACTCACAAAGATCATGCAGTTAGAATTCAGAGGAAACAGAGTTAAAACCAGATACTCCTCCCATTTGCCCACTCTATTTCCAAAGTGCTCTAGTGTCTCTTAACTGCTGTCAATGAGTTTCAAGTCAAATTACTCCTCTAATGACGTCACAGCAAGGGAGATGAGAAAAGACTTTCAGCATTATCTACCTGTGGCCACTGGTTCCAGCTGAGTCCTCAGAAGCTACCAAGAGGTTTTAACTCGGGGTTCTCAGTCCCATCAACGGTTTCTACTTACCTTCATCTTCTGAGAGTCATCAGCCCTTCCTTATTCCAGCGTTTACAGCTATACAGGATGTGATACTTACAGACTGTAGATCTGTGAAATGTGCCTGCACTTCCTTTTCTGTAAACTTCTAGTAACTTCAGAAAAACCATGAAAAAGACCACCTCATAATTGTGAGAGTTCGGGAGTCACGGAGCCTTCTATGTGAACTGCCACTTCGAGGTGTACAAGTTCCCTGTTATTAGGCGAGTCTGTTCTTGGAGCTTCAGTTTTCTAATCTTGTCAATAGAGGAGCAATACCAACACTGGAGAATTGTCATAAACATCAGCAAAAATATTATAAAGAGCGTATGCTGCTTTGAGGCTTTCAATAACCTGTAAATAATAATAATAATAGTGCTAGTAATCATAATATAAATAACAATATTCCACTGTATGTAACCAACCATAATAATATCAATAATAATAGCAATAATGACTATACTGCTTTAAAGGAACATTCAGTAATATATAGCTAATAATAGTAATATAGAACATAAAAATTGTTTTATGGATATAGTTTGTGTATTTGCTTGTTTTGTTTTGCTTTTCTAATTCTCCAAGTCTTGGCAGGTTGAAAGCAGCCTTTCAACATCATTGCCCAACTGCTGCCTACTCTAAAGTCATCTTCTTCCTCTGGCTGCTCTCTTTCTCTAGCAACATCTTTGCCTTCCAGAAAGGTTGGGCCCCTCTAGGGAAGTATTGAAATATTGAAATGGAGAAGGAACAAATGGAAAGATTCAGCAGGACCTAAATGAATTCAGCAAACTCATATGCAGGCTGGTTTTGTGAAGACAGAGCCACTGTGCCCCTTCAAACCCTTGGCTGGGCATTCTTTTGAAGCTGACCTCAATGTATCAGGCAAGGAAACCAGAGCCATCCAGGGTAATGGCAAAGCCCCACCCTGCCAGCTTCCTTCCTCCTTTCCTTGGAGGAGCTGCCAGAATGAACCCAGAAACACAACCTGAACCATCACCGCCACCTCAGAGGGCCATGGGTTCTACACTTAATTCCACACATTAACTCTTCTGTTGAAGAAAGGAGTTAAGAAGCACCATTCAGAAGGCTGGATTAGTTCTCAGGGTCTGAATGACACAAACATTACGAAATGTAGTTGGCTTGTCTTGAGTTCTAACAATGAGTCTGAGAGGGGGAATGGACTCACCCAGAAAGCCTGGGGAGAGGGGCAGAATCACCTCCAACCTCACTCACCCGCGCTCCTGGTGCCCCTTCCCTTTCACAGAGTGCTGGCTGTGTTTCCGGTGGGTGCCTTGCATCTTTGCCACCCTCACAGCATCTGTGAAACACTGGAATGCAGCTCTCCTCCTGAGCTTTGATTAAAAAGGCGCTTTGGTCTCTCTTCAGGAGCAATCACACCCCCTTTCCCTTCTGGGGAATGTGCTAATAAACCAGTTAAAGTTGCCTACCCAAGCAAAGACTCCCTCTCCAGTCTGTGCTATTTAATTTAAAATGATTTCTGAGTTTTAAGGATTATGTGAAACAACAGGTGTAAGGTGCTTAGTACAGAACCCTACAGAACTTGACCTAAAAGTGGTCTGTTTGTCTTTCCTCCCCCAACCTTCCTTTTTTTCCATTTTGGCTTCAGTAAGTTCCAAACAAGACTCCTCTCTCTTGTCTTTCAGCTTACACTCATTCAGCCTTTTACATTCCCAGTTTTTTCCAGAGTCTGAGCTCTACCAACCTAACTAGAAGGGAGAAGTTATATATCAATAACACATTCGGATTAATAATATTATATATCAATAACACATTCTGATTAATAATCTAGGACAGGTTTCTCAAATAAGCTACTAATGCCGTCTTGGACAGGGTAATTCTTTGTGGTAGGCGACTCTCCTGGGTGCTGTAGTATGCTTAGCAGACTCCCTGGCCTAGGCCAGCACAACCCCACCCTATATGTAACAACAAGAAACATCATCAGATATTGTCACATGTCTCTTGATGGAGGGAGAACAAAATCTCCTCACATCCGTGTTGAGAACCACTGACCTAGGAGCAAAAGGGTTTTGTGTCTTCTGTGTAAAGGCAGGTGTGCAGGAAACAAAGCAATATTCTCTTGAAATCAATTTTTAATTTTTATTTTTAAAATTTTAAATTGTTGTATAAAACACGTAGAATTCATTATCTTAACCACTTTTTAGTGTACAGATCAGTAGTATTATGTTCACGTTGCTGTGAAATAAATCTCTAGAACTTTTTCATCTTGCAAAACTGAAATTCTATACCCACTGAACAACTACCCCTCTCCTTCCCGTTCCTAGTCCCTGGTAACCACCATCCTACTTTCTGTTCCATATTCATTCTATGTCTACTTTGGATACTCATATGAGAGTGATACAGGAACACCAAGGTCCTTGGTCTTGTGCTGTTTGGATAAATGACATGGAGACACATAGAGTGGTTTTAAGGAGCAGATAATGTAATAGGCAAAAAAGAAAGAAGAAAACAGCTCCCCCATACAGAGACAGAGGGAGGGGGTCTCCGAACAAAGAGAAACCTGGTGTGGAGCAGAAAAGTAGTTGGTTATATTGGAGGCTGGAAGAGGTGGTGTCTGATTTGCATAGGGCCCAGGGGATTGGTTTGATCAGGGGTGTCATTCATATAGCCTACGAAAACCATTGCCCTTTCACCTTAGCCCTTTAATATGCAAATGTGGGTCACCATGATGTCCTGAACACATGTGAGTAATCTGGAGGTGGCCATCACACTGGCACATGTGGTGACAAGGAGAAGAGGGCGGGAATCGCCATGTTGCCCATTTTAGGTGGACCTAGTTTCTAATCACCAGCATTTGGACATCAAAACTTGCCAGCCTGGCTCTTTTAAGTTGCCTTTTCTGTTAGAAAAGAAATGGTTCCAGGGGTTGCTTCTTATTACAGGAAAATTTCCACTGAGAAACTATAACCTTTCTAGCTGCCTAGGAATTATTTCTTAATAACTTCTTTATTAAGAGGAATCATACAGTATTTGTCTTTTGTGATGGCTTATTTTACTTAGCATGAGATTGAAACTGCCTTTGCAGAATTATGACTGAGACAGTGAAAGAGATCTAACTTAACTGACTCCATCTTGCTTCTAACCTCCAAGCTGTCCTTGTTCATTCCTGGGGGTAGGCTGAACTAACTTTGGGAGAAACTTAGTTTATAGTTTAAACAAAGATGATCAACAGCAGACCTCCTTCTTGCCTGGGGACTAGATTGCCTTTGTAGGACTAACATTAGCCACAGGATTAGAAATTATGGTTGAGGAGTCATGCAGCTGGAGGCTACAAGATTCTGACCCTCCCTAAACTGCTCTTAAGATCAGTGCTTGAGATATTTTGCAGACCCTTCCCTTGATGGATCTGCTGGCACCACCCAGATCAATAAACTGGCTCATCTGATCTTCTGGCCCCCACCCAGGAACTGATTTAGTGCAAGAAGACAGCTCCGACTCCCTATGATTTCATCTCTGACCAATCAGCACCCCTGGCTCACTGGATTCGCCCCACCCACCAAGTTATCCTTAAAAACTCTGCTCCCCACATGCTCCAGGAGACTGATTTGAGTAATAATAAAACTCCAGTCTCCCACGCAGCCAGCTCTGCGTGAATTACTCTTTCTCTATTGCAATTCCTCTTTCTTGATAAAGCAGGCAAAGTGGACCCCTTGGGCTGTTACAAGATCCCCAAGTTTCATCCATGTTGTAGCACGTGATAGGATTTCCTCTTTTGTAAGGCAGATGAAAGTTTCATTGTATGTATATACTACATTTTCTTTATTCATCCATTGGTCCACATTGAGGTTGCTTCCACCTCTTAGCTATTGTGAATAATGCTGCAATGAGTATGGGTGTGTAAATATCTATAAGAGATCATGTAACTCATAGATATTTATTTCTTTAAAGTTAGTTTCTGGAGATTTATTGTGTTCCTTTGGTTAAGCCCTGTTTTCCTGTTTCTCTGTATGCCTTGTGATCTTTTATTAAGATTCGAGCATTTGAAAAATACACCCACCCTCCTCCAGTCATTACAGACTGGCTTCATACATTGGAAGATCTTTATTGGTGAGCATAGCTAGAGATTCTGGGGACCTTTCAAGCTTTTTCTGGGCTTGTGTGTGTCATTTCCCAGTTAAAGAGGTTTGCTTGCTTCCTGTTTGGAGCCTGGAACCTCTTTCTTCCCCTGGTGTCTGCCTGTAGTACTACAATCTGCCTAGTGCTGAAACAGTGTGCTTGCCTTTGTTCTCAGAGGCCCCCAACATGGCCTTCAAACTCTGCACTATGAGTCAGGCAAGACAGAAACTAGTGCCTTGGGCAACCCCCCAGAAACCCAGAATGCTGGACTCATGGCCCACTCCTTTTGCCTCCCTAAGGGAGAAGCTGGGACTTAAGTGTTTTCTCCAGATCAAGTCTCACTGTATCAGGGTGAGAGAGGCTAGGACGAGTAAAATACCACGACCTTTTCTACTCATTTTGATGCATCTTTTCCTGGCTCTGCACTCATCTGAGGTGCTCCCTAGTTCCTGTGGCAGAGATCAAAAACAGATATTTATGTTTGATAACAAAGGGGTTGGAGATAAAATTTGGTGTTTCTCTAATAATATATACAACTCTCTGTGCACATTCTCCATAAAATATCTCCTGTTCCTGCAGGTCCATGGGCAAGACCCTCTCCCTGGCATTTCTAGTTCTAGGGATCCCTCCTTAGAGAATAGGAAGGCCTTAACTCTTTGGACCCAAAACAACTATCTGAGTTTTTGTTTCCCAGGTCCCATCTGCATCTCAGCTTTCATTTCCCACTCTACAACTCTCTCCTTCAGGACCAGGGGAATCTTCTATTCCCTGAGGACATCTGTCCTTCTCTTATTTATCATGTTTCTCTCTCCATTCCATGATATCTCTCATACCCTGTACTCTAGGAACTCTTCTGTTTTGATATATCTTTCTGAAGCACGTATCATAAACTTTTTATTGAGATATTATTCTTTGGATTGCTGGAAAACAAAAGCTAGAAGCTAGTAAGCAAAATCTCCTCTTCCTTCCTCCATTACTATATTCCTCTACCTCCTCCACTTATCACTCCCTTTACATATATTATCTTAAGAAAAGTACTAAGAAAGTCTTAAATGCTTGGGATAGAAAAGAAAAATATTCATATGTTTGCAAGACTTTTAATCTTTCTTATAATCTCCATTGGATACATTAGTATTGGGCAACAGGACGTCCTCTGTTGAAAACACAGCCTGACAACTATTCCAGCATTAAAGGGATTCTGAGAAGGAGGGGCTTATGTTCAGCATAAGCTATTTCATAAAAGTGACTGTGATTTCTCATACGTAAGTGAGCAGTTTCTTCCTATAATGAAGGAAAAGAGGGAAGTGTGAATGAAGGAAAGGAAGAAACATTGTCCTCAAAGTGACAGTTAAGCAAAGTGAAGCGTGTGGGCTCTTTGTGAGGAAGAGGAATCAACAGCTAGAGTCATCTGGTTCTGGCTGATCTCTGCGGGCATGCGGGTGTTTTAACAAGATAAAACCTTATTTGTTATATACATAGTAGCCTCAGATAAATTGCTTTCTGTTTGTGTCTCACATATATTATTTGGTATATTTGTTTTATGTTTTATATCTGAAAATGTCTTGAAATATCTCTGTCCAGATTATTACTTTGGGTCAACTAATAAAGAGATAGCAGTTTTATGGTTTTGGCAAGGTTGATGGTTCTCTGAATCAGCCAATATTTGCACTTAGCACCTCAGTTACATGGGAAAACATTGACTTAAACCATGCCATGTCAAACTGACATAAGATCAAGGCTAACTTCCTCATGAATAATGAGCATTGACACATAATTAGGATCAATTTATCTAAGTGTTTGCTACAATTATGTGTTTCCCCGGAAATGCACAACTTTCATAGCTTGATATCCGAGTGTCTGTCTTTCAGTGGTAACTTGAGTAACAAAGTAGGCTAATACATTTAGGCTGATAATAGAGGATGAGATGACAAATTTAATGGATGCTGACACCATTCAGTGAAAATACTTTTGGAAACATGATATTCACTTTGTCTTAAAAGCATAAGCCTACTGATTACTTTTTAGTTATGAAGTTAAAAATGTACTTTTAAAATGAAAATAGCATGTGAACACCACCTGTCTTTGTCTGTTCAGACTGTTATAACAAAAATACCATAAACTAGGTGGCTGGAAAAACAGACATTTATTTCTCACGATATTGGAGGTCAGGCATCTGATGTCAAATTACTGGCATATCCTCAAGTGTGATGACAGCCAACTTTCTGGTTCCAGGATGTCTGTCTTCTTGTTGTGTCCTCTCATGGTCGAAAGGAGCAAGAGAGCTCTGTGGGGTCTCTTTCATAAGAGCACCAATCCCATTCATGAGGACTACACCTTTGTTACCTTATCGCCTTCCAAATGCCGCACTTTTTAATACCATCACTTTAGGGGTTGGAATTTTAACATATGAATTTTGGGAAGGCATAAACATTCAATTGATAACACCACCCAAATCAATTGATTAAAGTAACCACCGCCAAAATTGAAATAAACTGTTATTATGCTCATCCTTGTGTGATGCAAGGGAAAGTTGGTAAGTCACAGCATCTATGTTGTGTTTTTTTTAAAACTGCAAACTTGAACTCATGGAAAACAAGAAAAGATGTCCAAGATATGGGGCATTATATAAAACAAATGCTCAACTAAAAAAAACGAAAACAAAAGTCAATGTCATAAAAGACTAAAACAAATGCAAAATCAAACAAATAAAAAATGGTGAGAAACTGCTCTATGAGTAGATTATGAAAGACTTAAAGGACAAGAGAACCAAATGTATGAGTGAACCATAATTCATGTATTTATTTATATATAAACACATAAGCCACTCTATTATCCTCAAATTTTTAATAAATATAATTAGGGAATAATGAAGGAAATTATAATAAAAACTATATATTGGATTATTATATTAATAAATTTTGGGATATAATAATTGTATTAAAGCTATGTAGTAGAATATTATTCTTAGGAGACATGTCTTAAGTATTTAGAGATTAAGTATCATATCAAGCATTTACAATTTGTAAAATAAATTTCATTGTACATATTTAAAGTATACAACATGATATTATGAGATACATGTAGAGAATAAAATGGTTACTACTGACTTCAAACTATATTATGAAGCTACAGTAACCAAAACATCATGGTACTGTTACCAAAAAAGATATATAGACCAACAGAACAGAACGGAGTCCTCAGAAATAACACCACACATCTACAACCATCTGATCTTTGACAAACCTGACAAAAACAAGCAGTGGGGAAAGGGTTCCCTATTTAATAAATGATGTTAGGAAAACTGGTTACCCCTATGCAGAAAACTAAAACTGGACCATGCCCTTATACCTTATTCAAACATTAACTCAAGGTGGATTAAAGATTTAAACATAAGACCTAAAACCATAAAAACCCTAGAAGAAAACCTAGGCAATACCATTCAGAACATTGGCATGGGCAAAGACTTCATGAATAAAACACCAAAAGCAATTGCAACAAAAGCCAAAATTGACAAATGGGATCTAATTAAACAAAAGAACTTCTACACAGCAAAAGAAACTATCATCAGAGTGAACAGGCAACCTACAGAATGGGAGACAATTTTTGCAATCTATCCATCTGAAAAAGGGCTAATACCCAGAATCTACAAGGAACTTAAACAAACCTACAAGAAAAAAACAACCCCATCAAAAAGTGGGCAAAGGAGGCCGGGCATGGTGGCTCACGCCTGTAATCCCAGCATTTTGGGAGGCCAAGGCGGATGGATCACGAGGTCAGGAGATCAAGACCAGCCTGGCTAGCATGGTGAAACCCCATCTCTACTAAAAATACAACAAATTAGCCGGGTGTGGTGGCGCGCACCTGTAGTCTCAGCTACTCAGGAAGCTGAGGCAGGAGAATCGCTTGAATCCAGGAGGCAGAGGTTGCAGTGAGCCAAGATTGTGCCATTGCACTCCAGCCTGGGTGACACAACAATACTCCATCTCAAAACAAAAAAAAGTGGGGGGGAAGGATATGAACAGACACTTTTCAAAAGAAGAAATTTATGTGGTTAACAAACATAGGAAAAAAAATCTCATCATCACTGGTCATTAGAGAAATGCGAATCAAAACCACAATGAGATACCATCTCGTACCAATTAGGATGGTGATCATTGGAAAGTCAGGAAACAATAGGTGCTGGAGAGGATGTGGAGAAATAGCAACACTTTTACACTATTGGTGGGAGTGTAAATTAGTTCAACCATTGTGGAAGACAGTGTGGTGATTCCTCAAGGATCTAGAACTAGAAATACCATTTGACCCAGTAATCCCATCACTGGGTATATACCAAAAGGATTATAAATAATTCTACTATATAGACACATGCACACATATGTTTATTGCAGCACTATTCACAATAGCAAAGACTTGCAACCAACCCAAATGCCCATCAATGATAGACTGGATAAAGAAAATGTGGCACATATATACCATGGAATACTATGCAGCCATAAAAAAGAATGAGTTCATGTCCTTTGCAGGGACATGGAGAAAGCTGGAAACCATCATTCTCAGCAAACTAACACAGGTACAGAAAACCAAACAACACATGTTCTCACTCATAAGTGGGAGTTGAACAATGAGAATATATGGGCACAGAGAAGGGAACATCACACACTGGGGCCTGTTGGGGGGTGGAGGGGGAAGGGGAGGGATAGCGTTAGGAGAAATACCTAATGTAGATGATGGGTTGATGGGTACAGCAAATCACCATGGCATATGTATACCTATGTAACAAACCTGCATGTTCTGCACATGTATCCCAGAACTTAAAGTATAATAATAATAATTTTAAAAATTAACATATCTATTATTTCAGTCACTCATTTATATTTCTATATGTGGCAGGAGAAGCTAAAATCTACTTATTTAGCAAAAATGCCAAATACAATACAATGTTATTAACTATAGTGTTTGTGCTGTACATTACATCTCTAGATTTGCTCATCCTATGTATCTTTTACTTGTATCTTTTGACCTGCTGCTCTCCCCTACTAGTTTTCTCCCTCTCTCCCTTCTTCTACCCCAGTAACCACAGTTTCACTCTCTGTGTTTGTGAATTCTATATTGTTAGTTTTGTTGTTGTTGTTTTAGATTCCACATGTAAATGAGATTGTGCAATATTTCTCTGTGTCTGGGTAAGTTTACTTAGCATAAGTTTCTCCAATTTCTTCCATGTTGTCGCAAATGGCAAGATCTCCTTTTTTTAAGTCTGAATTATATTAGTGTGTGCGTGTGTGTATGTGTGTATCTCACAGTTTATCCATTCATCTGTCAATAAAAACTTAGCACTTGGCACCTGTAATGGGAGTGGGAGCCAAAAAGATCCTCCAAATATCACTGGGATCACTCCTCCACTGTTCTAGGGAATGGCGTCTGGCTTCCACCTACACATATATATTTCTTATTTAAACAGTAGCTTGGCCTTACCTTTAATTTTCTTTCCTTAACAGCTTTTTATCTTCACATGACCAGGCTGATAATTTTCTAAATCTTTACATTTCACTTACTTTTTGATTATAATCAAAAGTTTTAATTGATTTTAATTGATTTTAATTGCTTTTAATTGATTTCTCTCTTCTTGTATTTTACTATAAGCAGTCAGTTCTCTGAACACTTTACTTAGATATTTATTTCACCAAATATCCTAGTTCATTGCCTTTAAGTTCTGCCTTCCACAAAATGCTGGCTGTAGACACAATTCAGCCATGTTCTTTGCCACTTGATAACAAGGATGGCCTTTGATCCACCTTTTTGTTTTTTGTTTTTTGTTTTTTTTTTTTGAGATGGAATCTCACTCTGTCACCCAGGTTGGAGTGCAGCGGTGCGATCTTGGCTCATGGCAACTTCTGCCTCCCAGGTTCAAGCAATTCTACTGCCTCAGCCTCCCGAGTAGCTGGGATTATAGGTGTGCACCACCATGACTAGCTGATTTTTGTATTTTTAGTAGAGATGGAGTTTCACCATGTTGGCCAAGCTGATCTTGAACTCCTGACCTCAAGTGATCTGCCCACCTCGGCCTCCCAAAGTGAATGGGATTACAGGTGTTGAAGCACTGCGCCTGGCCCCCTCCACTTTAAGTATCTCTCATTTTCATCTGACACCACATCAGAATGGCACTCACTGCCCACGTTTTAATCAATATTCTAATTACAACCACTTAAGTAATCTCTAAGACTGAGATTCTGTCTACAGCTCTCTTATTCTTAGTCCTTACCAGAATTGCCTGTTAGAGACTAGCTTCCACCCATTACCCAGTTCCAATGCCACTTCCACATTTTTAGGTATTCGATGCAGCACTACTCCACTTATTGGTACCAATTTCTCTCTTAGTCTCTCTTAGTCCATTTGTGCTGCTATAACAGAATACCACAAAGTGGGTAATTTATAAAAAATAGAAAATTATTTCTTGCAGTTTTGAAACTGAGAAATCCATGATCAAGGTGCCACAGGTTCAGCATCTAGTTGGGGTCACATTGCTTCCAAGATGGTATCTTGTTGCTGCATCTTCCAGATAGGACAAACTCTGTGTCCTGACATGGTGGAATGAATGGAAGGGCAAAATAGTCCAAATGTCTTGTGAAGTCTCTTTTATAAGGACCTTAATTCCATCCATGAGGGAGGAGTCATCATGACCTAATTGCCACCTAAAGGCCCAAACTATTGCATTTGAGATTAAGTTTCAACATGCATTTTGGAGAGGACACAAACATTCAAGCATTCAAACTATAGAAACCATAAATATTTGGGTTTATTTTTGGGTTGTCTATTTTGTCCCACTGGTATATATATCTGCTTTTATGCCAGTAGCATACTGTTTTGATTACTATAACTTTATAATGTACTTTTAAATAAAGAAGCATAATGCCTCCAACTTTGTTCTTGTTTCTCAGAATTACTTTGGCTATTCAGGGTCTTCTGTGATTACACATGGATTTTAGCATTTCCTTTTATATTTCTGTGAAGATGGATTGTATTGAATCCTTATACTGCTTTGAGTAGCATTGATGGGGACAGGAGGCAGGGAAATTCTGTACAGAAGAAGACAGGTCCCCAGCAAGGGCCCACTGTTGAGCCACAAAGCCAGATAACTCAGCCCAAAGTGAGAACATACATCCCTGTTTTCCTGCTCAAATGTCACCTTTCCCAAGACCACCTATATCCAGCCCCACCCCCATCCTGTGCTCATAAACACCCCAGGCTCAGCCAGCAGAGAGAGGAGAGGCAGCTAGATGTTGAAGACTATGGTTGTATGGCAGAGAGAAGCAGCTTGACATCAGAGGGACAGCTTGATAACGTAGCATCTAGTCCTTGGCCAGACTCTGGTGAAAGATTACCTTCCTGCTCCATCCCCTTTATAGCTCCCCTTCCCACTGAAAGCCACTTTCACTAGCACTAAAATCCCTCACATTTACCATCTTCATTCATGCAACCTCATTCCTCCTGGATGCTGAACACGAACTCAGGTGCCGTGAGAGTAGGTGCAAAAACTGTCACACTGACCCTCCACTGAGCTGTTAACACTTAAACCATCCTTGGATGGCAAAGCTAAAATGGGCAGTGTAACACTTTATCTGGGTCTTCAGAGGTCATGGTCATGCTCTCCCTAGATGCTGCCATGGGGCTGGTATGGAGTTTGCTCTTGCCAGCACCCAAAAGTGCTTGCTCTGACTCCTGCACCTGGTCACCTGAGCTCCCCCTGCAGCGAAGAGTGGAGCAGCAAGTGAGTTGAATTTGCCTCTGCTGGCACTCATGCTCTGCAGTTCCCACCTGTGTAGGTGTCAGGGAAACTTCAGCATAGACATTTTAACAATATTTCTTCTAATGTGTGTACACAGGATATCTGTCCATTTGTGTCTTCAATTTCTTTTTTTTTTTTTTTTTTTGAGACGGAGTCTCGCTGTGTTGCCCAGGCTGGAGTGCAGTGGCCGGATCTCAGCTCACTGCAAGCTCCGCCTCCTGGGTTCACACCATTCTCCTGCCTCAGCCTCCCGAGTAACTGGGACTACAGGCGCCCGCCACCTCACCCGGCTAGTTTTTTGTATTTTTTAGTAGAGACGGGGTTTCACCGTGTTAGCCAGGATGGTCTCGATCTCCTGACCTCGTGATCCACCCGTCTCGGCCTCCCAAAGTGCTGGGATTACAGGCTTGAGCCACCGCGCCCGGCCTGTGTCTTCAATTTCTTTCATCAATGTTTTATAGTTTTTGCTATACAGATCTTTCAATTCCTTGGTTAGAGTTTTTCCTATATATACTTTTGATGCTAATATAAATAGGCTTGTTGTCTTTATTTCTTTTCAGCTAGGTTTTTAATTGTGTGCAAACATTTAGCTAATTTTTGTTTGTTGATTTTGTATCCTGCAACTTTAGTCAACTAATTTATTATTTCTAACAGTGCTAGTGGGTGGAGAGTGGTCTTTGAGGTTTTTTACATATAGGATCATGCCACAGGCAAATAGAAATAATTTTGCTTCTTCTTTTCTGATTTGGATAGCTTTTAATTTTTCTTTTTTTCTGATTACTCTGACTAGAACTTCTAATACAATGTTGAATAGAAATAGTGAGAGTGGGTATGCTTGCCCTGAACTAAATATTAGAGAAAAATATTTCAGTTTTTCTATATTAATTATAATGATAGCTGTGGGTTTTCATAAATAGTCTTTACTATATTGAGGAACTTTCTTTTTATACGTAAGCTGTCGAGTGTTTTTAACAAAAAAGGATGTTGAACTTTGTCAAATGCTTTTTCTGTTGTAATGATCTGTTGTAATGATCATGTGGTTTTATCTTTCATTCTGTTAATGTGATGTATCACGCGGATTGATTTGCATACATTAAACCAGCTTTACATGCCAGGGATAAATCCTACTTGGTCATGATATGTAACATTTTTGATGTGTTGTTGAATTTACTTTTCTAATATTTTGAGGATTTCTGCATCAATATTCTTCAGATATATTGGTCTCAACTTTCATTTTTTATGGTGTTTTTGTCTAGTTTGGAATAGTTTAAGAAGTATTAGTATTAACTCTTTTTTGAATTTTTTTATTTTTATTTATTTATTTATTTTTAGAATTTAGCAATAAAGCTATCTGGTCCTGAGATTTTTCTTTGCTGAGAGATTTTAAATTACTACTTCCATCGTTTTATTTGTTATCAGTCTGACAGGCTTTCTGTTTCTTCCTGATTCTATTTTGGTAGATGGTATATTCTAAAGATTTCTCAATTTCTGCTAGGTTATCTCATTGTTGGCCTATAATTCATTATAGTCCCTTATTATCCTTTTTGTTTCTGAGGCATCTGTTGTAATGTCTCTACCTTCATTTCTGATTTTATTTATTTGAGTCTTCTCTCTTTTTTTATTGTTCTGCTAAAGATTTGTCAGTTGTGTTTATATTTTAAAAATCAAATCTTAGTTTACTATTTTTTCTTTGTACTTTTTAATCTTCTCTTTATTTCTCATCTTTGTTTTCTCTTTTTTTCCTGCTAACTTTATGTTCATTTTGACCTTTTAAAATCTATTTTCCTGAGGCATAATGTTAGACTATTTATTTGGAATCTTTCTTTTTTAAATACTGGCATTTATTGCTATAAAGTTTCCTCTTAGAACTGCTTTTTTTTTTTTTTGCATTCCATAGGTTTGAGTTGTGTTTTCATTGCCATTAATCTCAAGATATTTTTAAATTTGTCTTTTAATTTCTTCTTTGGTTGTTCAGGAGCATGTTGTTCAATTTCCACATATTTGTGAATTTGTGGAGGAGGAATATTCCTCCAGTTATTGATTTCTAGTTAAGTGTCGGTATAGTCAGAAATTATTCTGGATAGAATTTCAATCTTTTTAATGATTAGCACTTGTTTTGTGGTCTAACATATAATCTGTCTTAGTGAATGTTCCATATGCACCAGAAAAGAATGAATATTATGTTGCTTTAGGATGGAATGTTCTATATATGTCCATCAGGTCCATTTTGTGGACAATTCAAGTTCAGAATTTCCTGATTAATTTTCTGTCTGGTTAATCCATTTATTTTTAAGGTATTGAAGATGTCTATATTATTGTATTGCTATCTATTTCTCCCTTCATGTCCGTTAATATGTGCTTTATATATTTAGTTGCTCCAAAGTTTGGTGCATATATATTTATAATTGTTATGTCCTCCTGATTAATTAAACTCTTTATCACTAAATAATAATCTTCTTTGTCTTGTGACAATTTTTGACATGAAGTCTATTTTATCTGATAAAATCATAACCACCTCTGAGCTCCTTCAGTTTCTATTTGCGTAAAATATCTTTTTCCATTCCTCCACTTTTAGCCTTGTGCGTCTTTAAAGCTAAAGTGGGTCTCTGGTCAGAAACACATACTTGGATCTTGTTTCTTATTGATTCAGCCACTCTGACTTTTAATTGAAACATTTAATTCACTTACATTCAAGGATATTAGTGATAAACAAAGACTTGTGATTGTCATATTGCTAATTGTTTTCTGGTTCTTTTGCAAATCCAGTTTTCTTTTCTTCCTCTCTTGTCTGCCTTTGTTATTTGGTTATTTTCTGTAGTACTAAGGTTTGATTCTTTTTTGTTTCTTTCTGTTTTTTTATTATACTTTAAGTTCTGGGATACATATGCAGAATGTGCCAGTTTGTTACATATGTATACACATGCTGTGGTGGTTTGCTGCACCCTTCAACTCATCATCTACATTAGGTGTTTCTCATAATGCTATCCCTCCCCTAGCCTCCCACCCCGAAACAGGCCCTGGTGTGTGATGTTCTGAACATGCAGTATTTGGTTTTCTGTTCCTGTGTTAGTTTGCTGAGAATGATGGTTTCCAGCTTTATCATCCCTGCAAAGGACATGAACTAATCCTTTTTTATGGCTGCATAGTATTCCATGGTGTGTATGTGCCACATTTTCTTTATCCATTCTATCATTGATGGTCATTTGGGTTGGTTCCAAGTCTTTGCTATTGTGAATAGTGTTGCAGTAAACATATGTGTGCATGTGTCTTTATAGTAGACTAATTTATAATCCTTTGGATGTATATCCAGTAATGGGATTGCTGGGTCAAATGGTATTTCCGGTTCTAGATCCTTGAGGAATCACCACATTGTCTTTCACAATGGCTTTCTCTCTGTCATTTGGGTATCTTCAATAGCTTTTTGTTTTGTAGTTACCATAGTCTTATATAAAACATCTTAAAGCTGGAATACTTTACTTTAAGCTATGATATAGTTTTGGTGTGTTCCCACCCAAATCTCATCTTGAATTGTAGCTCCCATAATTCCGTGTTGTGGGAGGGACCTGGTGGGAGATAATTGAATCATTGGGGCAGTTTCTGTTACACTATTCTCATGGTAGTAAATAAGTCTCACAAGATCTGATGGTTTTATAAGGGGTTTCCCCTTTTGCTTGGCTCTCATTCTTTTTGTCCTGATACCATGTAAGACATGACTTTCACCCTCCACCATGATTGTGAGGCTTCCCCAGCCAGTTCTCCCAGCACTATTTATTAAATAGAGAATAATTTCCCCATTGCTTGTTTTTGTTAAGTTTGTCAAAGATCAGATGGTTGTAGATGTGAGGTCTTATTTCTGAGTTCTCTATTCTGTTCCATTCCTCTATGTTCCTGTTTTCATATCAGTGTCATGCTTTTTTGGTTACTGTAGACTTGTAGTATAGTTTGAAGTCAGGTAGCATGATGCCTCCAGCTGTGTTCCTTTTGCTTAGGATTGTCTTGTCCCTACGGGCTCTTTTTTATTCCATATGAATTTTAAAATGGTTTTTTTCTAAATATGTGAAGAATGTCAATGGTAATTTGATGGAAATAGCATTGAATCTATAAATTACTTTGGGCAGTATGGTAGTTTTCATGATATTAATTCTTCCTATCTATGAGCATGGAATGTTTTTCTATTTGTTTGGCTTCTCACAGATTTTCTTGAGCAGTGGCTTGTAGTTTTCCTTGAAGAGGTCTTTTACTTCCGTTGTTAGCTGTATTCCTAGGTACTTTATTCCCTTTGTAGCAATTGTAAATGGGAGTTCATTCATGATTTGGCTCTCTGCCTGTCTATTGTTGTTGTATAGGGGTACTGGTGATTTTTGCACATTGATTTTGCAATCTGAGACTTTGCTGAAGTTGCTTATCAGCTTAAGAAGTTTTTGGATGACCCATTTCTTATACCTTATACAAATATTAACTCAAGATGAATTAAAGACTTAACTATAAAACCGAAAACTACAAAAACCCTTGAAGAAAACCTAGGCAATACCATTCAGGACATAGGCATGGGCAAATATATCGTGATGAAAATGTCAAAAGCAATTGCAACAAAAGCAAAAATTGACAAATGGGATCTAGTTAAACTAAAGACTTTCTGCACAGCAGAAGAAACTATCATCAGAGTGAACAGACAACCTGCAGAATGGGAGATAATTTTTGCAACTATCTATCTGACAAAGGTCTAATATCCAGTGTCTATAAGGAACTTAAACAAATTTATATTAAAAAACCCATTAAAAAGTGGACAAAGGGCACAACAGACACTTCTCAAAAGAAGACATTATGCAACAAATGTATGAAAAAAACCTAAACTTCACTGATCATTAGAGAAATGCAAACCAAAACCACAGTGAGATACCATCTCACACCAGTCGGAATGGTGAGTATTAAAAAGTCAAGAAACAACAGATGCTGGCAATGCTGCAGAGAGATAGGAATGCTTTTACACTGTTGGTAGGAATGTAAATTAGTTCAATCATTTTGAAAGACAGTGTGGTGATTTCTCAAAGACCTAGAACAAGAAATACCATTTGACCCAGTAATCCTGTTACTGGGTAAACACCCAAAAGAATGTAAATAGCAAAGACATGTAATCAGCCCAAATACCCATCAATGATAGACTGGATAAAGGCAATGTGGTACATATACACCATGGAATACAAAGCAGCCATAAAAAGGAATGAGATCATGTCCTTTGCAGGATATGAGTAGAGCTGGAAGCCATTATCCTTAGCAAAGTAATGAAGGAACAGAAAACCAAACACTGCAGCATGTTCTCACTCATAAGTGGGAACTGAACAGTGAGAAAACACAGACACGGGGAGGGGAACAACACACACTGGGGTCCGCTGGTGGGCACAGTGGGTGGGGGAAGGGAGAACATCAGGAAAAATAGCTAATGCATGTGGGGCTTAATACTTAGTTAATGGGTTGATAGGTGCGCAAACCACCATGTCACACATTTACCTATGTGACAAACCTGCACATGTACCCTGGGACCAAAAAAAAGAAAAAAGTGATGGCTATGTTGAGTAAAATATTCTTTGCTGGCAAGTCTTGTTTTTTCTTCAATTTCTTTTTATATAACATCCCATTCTCCCTTGCCCTGCAACTTTCTACTAAAATATCCTCTGATAGCATAATAGAAATCCCCTTGTATTTAAAAATCTCACTTTTTTCTTGCTACTTTCAAAATTCTCTTTGATATTGACTTTTGTCAATTTGATTATAATGTGAGAACTTATAAGATTTAAACCTTATTGGTCATCATTGAACTTCATGGATCTGGATGTCTATATCTCTTCCAAGAGCTAGAAAGTTTTCAGCAGTTATTTCATTAAGTAAGCTTTTTGGTCCTTTCTCTGTTTTATCTCCTTTTGGAACTTTCATAATGCAAAAATTTATTTGATTAATAGTGTTTCATTGGTCCTGTAGGTTTTCCTCACATTTTTTCACTGCTTTTCCCTTTTTTACCTTTGCATGGGTAATTTTAAATGACCTCCTTTTAAGTTACTAGGTTCTTTTTTCTGTTTGATCTAATCTCCTTTGAAGTTCTACTGTATTTTTTATTTTACTCATTGAATTCTTCGGCTTCATGATATTTGTTTAATTATTTTCAATGATTTCTATTTTTGCATCTCATTCATACAATTTTTTTTCTGATTTTGTTGAATTGCCTATATATATTATCTTGTATCTTACTGAGTTTTCTTAGATTGTTAACTCGAATTTCTTTTCAGGCAATTTGTATATTTCCATTTCATTGAGGCCAGTTGCTTGAGAATTATTGTATTTCTTTGGTGGTTTTATATTTTCTTGCCTTTTCACATTTCTTGGATGCCTCTGGTCATGTCAATACGGCTAATGGAGCAATCATCTCTTTCAAACTTTACAGATTCGATTTTGTGGAGAAAGACTCACTTGCAAATGGGTCCCAGGGTGCCAGTTGGGCAGGATGTGGTGGCTCTGGTTCCAGTTGTGCACAGGGGTTCAGGCATCATGCAGCTTCTTCATCTGTGATCCACATCATTGATGACTGCAGGTGTCAAAGTACCCTAAGCTTCAGGAGTTGGTGGCAGCTATGGTGACAACATTGGTTCTTTGGATCCCCAGTGACAGGGCTTTTGGTGTCCTCTTTTACTCATTTTCCTCACACTAGAGAATCTTAGCTGAGGGGATCTCTTTCAGTATTGGGTCTAACACAGTCCACAGGTGGCCACACAGTGTTGGGTTACGAACTACCACCTCTTAGAGTGGTTTTGGAGCCAGGATCCTGGATCCATAGTCTATGAAAATACTTCCACCTAAGACCTGGGGCACTGGTTCACTCTCCAGGTCATGGTGAATGTAGATTACCCACAAAACTGAGGTCTGTGACTCTGGAGTACTCCAGCAGCTCAGACCCAAGAGCCAGGAATGGAGCTATGACTGTGACTTTCGGGGGTAGAGTGAAGTATCACCATACTTCTGGAGAATGATGGGTGGTCCAGAGGCTCGGGCCCTGGAAAACAGGAGGATGTATCTGCAGTTCAGGTCCTGGAGTCAACAACGCACAATACCAACTCAGACCTCATGGATATGGCACCATTTAATTATGACTCTGTACTGTGGGTTGATGGGACATGGCAGTAGCCCAGGCTCAGCGAAGGGAAGTGCAAGTAGCCCAGGCTCAGTGAAGGGAGGCAGCAAAGATACAAGAATGTTGAGATGCAACTGTGGCTTGGGCCCTGGGAGACAGAGAGTAGTGCAGCAATGGCCGCATTCCCTAGGAGGCAGCATACCTCAGCAGCTCAAATTCCTGGTGGCTAGTTCCAGGGAGGCAGAGAACTGTACATATTTGGCCATTTGTGTGGAGTGGCACAGCTCAGTGAAGGTTTTGGTTTCCCAGAAGGTGAGGCACCATGTCAGCTTAGGCCTTGCAGGCATGGCTGTTTGAAATGATCAATATTCTATTTCTTCAGAAGGCAGGGTGTTGCATTAGCTCAGGTGTCAGGAGGCATGACTGTTTGGCTAGGCCAACACTGTAGTAATCCAGAAGTGGGACATTGCATTAGCTCATGCCCTGAGAGGTGGGACTGCTTGACTCAACCAAGATCTTATTTCCCATGGAAGTCTGCCACTGTTTCAGCTCAAGTACCCTCTGTGGCTATTTGGCTTGGTTAAAATGTTGTGTTTCCAGGACACAAAATGTAGCCATCTGGATTTCTGTGCTCTATAGTATGTTTGCTATTGTTTTGCTTTACTCCTGAGCTCTTCTTTGGTTATTTTTTTCAAAATGTAGTAGTTTTTTCATTGTTTTGGTTAATAGTGGTGGGGATGAGCACTAAGAACTTCTTGTTGGTCATCTTGCTGCTGTCACTGCACTTACTTTCAAAATGTCAGGAATATATGCATGCGGGGTGTGTGTGTGTGTGTGTATGTATGTATGTATGTTCAAACAAACAAAATATTATCTACATATGATAATGTCCATCTAATAAACACCACTAGAGACAAACATGTAGTTGAACACAATAGATTTATTGACTTGTTTTCATAAGTGATAATGCACGCTAGGAGAACCAAGAGGCATCTAATCAACCAAAAGAAGAGATGAGGTTATTTCATGATTGGGGAGAAGGGTGGTGTTTGGGTAACACTAAATTTGTAGTGTTTTATTGGCTCAAAGAAAAGCAGAGCTGTCTATAAAGGGCTTAACAGCAAGCCTCATACAGAGTCCTGTTTCCTTGGAACTACAAAGTAAAGAAAAAAACTGCATAATGTTGAATTTTGAAATCTGTCATGTAAAGCTCTGCACTGGAAGTCTTCCCTCCCCTCCCCTCCCCTCCCTTCCCCTCCCCTCCCCTCCCCTCCTTCTCCTCCCCTCCCCTCCCCTCCCCTTCCCCTCCCCTCCCCTCCCCTCCCCTCCCCTCCTTCTCCTCCCCTCCCCTTCCCTTCCCTTCCCTCTCTTGAAATGAAAACTTGAATGCTGGCATAATGTTTTATTTTCCCCTGCATAGATAACATGGCAAAAATGATTAATGCATAGACAAATCTCTATATATACTACACATAAATAAATGTCTTCATATAGAATCTATTTACATAAGAATGTGGAAAAGCTTTTTTTTTAAATTGATTTTCATCGTGTTAGCCTGGGTTCACTAGAAAACAGAGCCTGAGACAGGTATTTAGTTCCAGTGTTTTTGTTGGAAGAACACAAAAAGTACATAAATCATAAATGTCCAGCTCGATAAATTATCAAAAAATAAAGATATGTGTTCTTAACTCCCAATTAAAAATTAGAAGATACTTGTATGAAGAAGGTACAGAGCTCTTTTGCTCCTTTCCAGCCAATACACCCCCAAGAGTAATTACTGTCTCTGTTTATAATACCTGCGATTAGTTTTGTTGGTTTTGGCGTTTTAATTAATGGAATCATATAGCATATATTTTTGTGTGTGTTTGACTTCTCTTCAGTATTATTGTATTATATTCCTGGGCAACACACAACCAAAAAACTCGGAGATTAAATTAAATCTGTATTATTGCTCTCAAGTTTGTAGGTCAGTGAGGTTTCATTATGGTGAAAAGAGGCTAACGATAAGGAAAAAAATAAAGTTTAGGGACTATGCCAATTTTTCATTTTCACTTTTAACTCAAAACTCACATCGAATGTGCTAAAACTGCCTCATAAATGGCAACTCTAGAATGAAGCTAGAATGTCAGCTCCATGAGGTCACAGCCCAATTAGTTCACTCTATACTTCCAGTAGTGCCTGGAATATAGTAGATGTCAGCTCAAGCACCCTCTGTCTGGGTTCACTAGAAAACAGAATCTGAGACAGAGATTTAGTGTCAATGTTTTAGTTGGAAGAGCACATAAAGGGCATAAATCATCAACATACAGCTCCATGAATTATCAAAAAGTAAAGACATGTGTGTTCCTATTTCCTAATAAAAAATTGGAAAGTAGCAAGTACTAGGAAGGTATACAGCCCCTTTGCTCCCTTCTAGCCACTATACCCCCAAAGTAGTCACCATCTCAACCTCTAATACCTGTGATTAGTTTCATTGGCATGATCTTTTTAATTAATGAAATCATATGGCATGCATTTTTTGTAAGTTTGACTTCTCTTCAGTTTTGTGTTATTTTGCTAGGTAACACACAACCAAAAAACTCAGAGATTAGATTAAATCTGTATATTTCCTCTCAAGTTTGCAGGTCAGTGAGGTTTCAGTATGATGAGAAGAGGCTAATTATCAAAACATTAAAGTTTAGAAACTATGCCAAGTTTTCATTTTCACTTTTTTTATTTTTTATTTTTTTATTTTATGTTTTTATTTTTTATTATTATACTTTAAGTTCTACATTTTCACTTTTAACTGAGAACTCGTATTGAATGTGCTAAAACTGCCTCCTGAAGGATAACTGTAGAACGAAACTAGAATGTCAGCTCCATGAGGTCATAGAGAGCTCAGTTAGTTCACTCTATATTCCCAGTAGTACCTGGAATGCAGTAGGTGCTCAATAAGTATTTGTTGAATGAAGATATTGTGAGATAGAATTAATGTACAGAGGTACTTAAGAGCTCTGTCTTCATCCTGGGGATGGCTGAATGTATGAATTTTGGCTCTTGGTCAAGATAAGACCATTGGAATTTATAATGTGCAGTTTAGAATAATTTTAAACTCTCTCGGCAAGCCCCAAGGTCAGTTTGTTTGCTAATGACTTGCAACTAGCTTAATGAATTTGACAAGCCTGACTACTGTTTAATGGGATACAGAGAGTTTCTTGCATAGATCTGGGCAGTTCAGGTCAGAAACTGGCATGGTTCATGTGTCTGGTTAGGCCTATGGGGATCTTGTACTGTGGAATGTCTCCAGTGCTTGCCTACTCTCTCTCTCGCTGCATGGTACTCTCCGCCTTTAGATAAAAGCCTCATGTGAGTACATTCTTTGGTGTTTGTTGAGTCCCTTCAAGTATCTGCCTGGGGAAAATAGTAGACTCTGACTTGGGCAATACAATTGGGAATAGAGAATATATCAGATTTATAAAGACTTCGAACTGATTTTCTTCTTAAATCAAATATCTTTTATATAGAAAAATAAAAAACAAAAAGTGAAATATAAACCCTCCATTTTCTAGGTCAGCTAAAACAAATTTATGCATTTGATACCTTTCTAAGCAAAATTTGCAGACTTTGCAGGCTAATTTCTAGTTCCAAAATAAATTAAATCAAAATATTGAAATAATACAACCAAATACTAAATAACTAAATTTTCTAATCCATATTCTGAGAAAGATAATCTTTGTCAACAAAACAAATAAGGACTCTTACATTACATGCAGATGTTGCCAGAGTTTTATAATGTACGAAAAAAGTATATGCATATATGATATGAAATATATATAAATTTATGTGTAATATACAAGTTATTTATGTATTTTAATATATTTTCAAATAATATACAAATTTATATATATTCCATACACATGTGTTTGTGTATATGTATTTGCATATATGTCATTTAGGCCATTTAGCCACCCTGTTATGGGCACAGTTTCTATGGCTTCAGAGTTGGAGGTAAAATGGGAATGCTTTCATTATTCTCTAAATATAGGAGAGAATACTAAGAAGAAAAAAAGCAATTTAAGACAAAATAATCAGTTACTGAAAGTAACCGACAAGGGTTGTAGCTGCTGGCTTAAGGGGGAAAAAAAACCCCTAGATGATAGCTGGCTTATATAGCACTGTGAGGTTCCTGAGCCCCACCCAGACTGTGACTCTCCTCCTTTTGATGTCCAGCCCTTCCTGGCCAAGCTGAAAACATGCATTCAAGAGATGGGAGCAAGTTACAGGCTGTATCTGGTGAAGTTGTACCTGGAGTCTGAGAAGGATTAAAACAAGCGGTCTTGCCCTTTTACGGAAAGGAGAATACCACCCTTTGCTGACATTGATGATAAAAAGATCCAGAGGGGAAACCACAAAGAACTTTCAGAACTGCTTCCTCTGCTGGAAAGAGTGTACTTATTGGAGATGAATTTTTTTTAAATCTAGTATTATCAGCCTCACGCAGTTACTCGAAAGTACTTAAGTTCCTGGGAGTCACATGAGCAGTAGCAATCCCAACAAACCTTAGTCAGTAAAAAAACAAGTTGCTGATCTTGAAGAGATTCAAACAGGAAAGCAAATGCATCATCAGCTTTGTTCAAACCGTATCTCAAATTTAGTTGTTTTTTGTTTTCCTATCCACCAGGCAATCAAAAGGAAGTTACTTTACACATCTTTTCTGTGTTTTCCTACAGTAAACTCAAAATTCAAACTGAGAGACATATTTTAATAAATTCATTTTCCCTCGATTTATATAGCTTTGTCTCATTATGTTTCCTGTATTTATATTGTGTATAAACAAAGCTTTTGAGTGTATATTAAAACTGTCTGGATATTACTATATAAAACATTGGAAAATATCACAAAGTAATTTAAATAAAAAATAACTGTGATATGCTAGTGTCTTTTAATAGTTGCTTCGTATGAAACCCAAATAAGGTGACTAAAATATCAGCATGTGAAAATGACAATATTTCAATTTTCAGCTTGAATATTTTAAATTGTAAGTATTGATTTGATTAAGTTACGTATGTTGATATGCTTAAATCAATTTTAAATATAAACAAATGAAATAAAAATGCTAACATCTGTGTTCATGAGCATTTTTTTGAGATAGAGTCTCACTCTGTGGCTCAGGCTGGAATGCAGTGGCATAATCTTGGCTCACTGCAACCTCTGCCTCCCGGGTTCAAGCAATTCTCCTGCCAAGCCCCCCAAGTAGCTGGGATTACAGGTGCGTACCACCACGCTCAACTAAGTTTTTTATTTTTAGTTGAGACGAAGTTTCACCATGTTGGCCAGGCTGGTCTCGAACTCCTGACCTCAAGTGATCTGCTCCCTTGGACCTCCCAAAGTGCTGGGATTACAGGCATGAGCCACCACGCCCACCCTGTGATCTTCTTTTTAAAGTTGAAACTCAGCTCTTCCAATTGTGATAGAACCAGACTTAATCTTCCATTCTGTTCAGTTAGAAAACTGAGTTGGTCACAGTGGCTCATGCCTCTAATCCCAGCACTTTGGGAGGCTGATGTCAGAGAATCCCTTGAGCCCAGTATTTTGAGGCTGCAGTGAGTTATGATTACACCAGTGCACTCAAACCTGGATGTCAGAGTTAGAACTTGTCTCAAACATTTTTTTATATTATAAATAAAACTGGAAAAAAATTAAGCACAACTGCTTCCAGACATTGGAAAACAGTTAGTGCAGGACTTTCAACATTGAAAAAATGAAGACAAATGTGAATATAATAATTGCTCTGGTTTTCTGCATGAAGAAACTTTCCAGACCATGGTCAGGGAGAGGGATCCATTCTGATATTGCCGAATTCAGTGGACAAAAAACAGAATTTGAGGGCACTGAGACAGCTATAGTTAGTGATAACGGAACCATAAAGGGTATAGGTATGCAGAGACAGAGGTCCAGAAATCTGCAGGGAAGTATTCTAAATTTGTTGTCTAACATAATCTGTGCATGTATGGGTTGAAAGTTTAAAAATACAGTCAAAGACTAGCCAGGTAGTTGTAAGCTGTATGATTACCAGGGCTTACGCAGGGCTGACAAACATTCAAGTTCGAATCAGCTAGAATGCAGAGACTTCCATGAACACTTGGGGGATAGAATAGAGACCTCCAGAAAGATCATGCTTTAATAATAAGTCAATTACTATTAAAGCATGTACCCAATTAACAACAACTATAGAACTTCTGATATAGTTTGGCTCTCTGTCCCCACTCAAGTCTCATGTGGGTCATGGGGGTGGACTTTCCCTTTGCTGTTCACATAATAGTGAGTTCTCACAAGATTAAAAGTGTGTAGCCCTTCCCCCTTCACTCTCGCTTCCTCCTGCTTCTCCTACATAAGACATGCTGGCTTCCCCTTCACATTCCACCATGATTGTAACTTTCCTGAGGCCTCCCCAGCCATGCCTCCTGTAGAGCCTAGGGAACTGTGAGTCAATTAAACCTCTTTTCTTTATAAACTACCCAGTGTCAGGTAGTTCTTTATAGCAATATGAGAAGGGACTAATACACCCTCCGTATTATGCCTTTTCAAAAGTCTCAGAAGAATCAAATTGGTCTTCAAGTTTAAGCTCCTGCAAGAAATAAAGTAATACATTGTGAAAAAAGAAAAATTTGAGCACTCAATCAAATAAAAATCATAATATCCAGCATGTAATCCAAAATTACTACACATGCCAAGAAGCAGAAAAGTCACAATAACAAATAGCCAGGAGAAAAATGAATAAAAACAGACCTGTAAATTACAGATTACAACAAAAGAGAAGTGCTTTAGAATATATATTATAATCACGCATAAGAATTCTTAGGCCGGGCACGGTGGCTCAAGCCTGTAATCCCAGCACTTTGGGAGGCCGAGACGGGCGGATCACTAGGTCAGGAGATCGAGACCATCCTGGCTAACACGGTGAAACCCCGTCTCTACTAAAAAAAAATACAAAAAACTAGCCGGGCGTGGTGGCAGGCGCCTGTAGTCCCAGCTACCCGGGAGGCTGAGGCAAGAGAATGGCGTAAACCCGGGAGGTGGAGCTTGCAGTGAGCTGAGATCCGGCCACTGCACTCCAGCCTGGGCGACAGAGCGAGACTCCGTCTCAAAAAAAAAAAAAAAAAAAAAAAAAAAGAATTCTTAGAAATACATGGATGCAAAGAGTATAAAAGTGAAAAATACAAAAGAGCACCAAATAGAACTTCTAGAGATAAACACCACAATACATGAAGTGAATAAATCACGGCCTATGATTAACAACACATTAAATCTTCCAGAAGAAAAGGTTAGTAAACTGGAAGATGGATATAGAATCTCTAATCTGAAGCAAAGATTAGGAAAAAATGTCTAGAAAGATTAATAAAATATCAGTGGGACAATATGAAGTGGTCTAACATGTAATCTGAATCCAACAAGAGGAAGAGAGAATGAATTGAAAACATATTTGAATCAATCATTGGAATTTCCAAATTTGATAAAAAGTATAAACCCACGGATGCAAACAGCTTAACTAATCAATCACAAGCTGAATGAGCAAAAATAAAGCCACACCAAAGCATAACTTAGATTGCTAAAAATGAATAATAAAATGTTAAAAGCAGAGGGTAAGAATAGACACATTAGCATAAAGATAAGAATAATTGCAGACTGCCCATAAGCCATTATGTAAGCCAAAAGACAATTAAAAGACATCATTAAAGTACTTGAAGGCAAGAGCTGTAACATAGGATCAACATCCTGTGAAAATATTAAAATTGGAGGTAAAATAAAGATGTATTCAGACAACAAACAAAAAATCTGAGAAAATTCAGTACCAGAAAAAAATCAATAGAATGACTGTCAAAGGAAGTTCTTCAGGTTAACAGAAAATGACAAAACTTTGCTGAGACATATTAATGAAGACCTAAATAAATAGGCTGGGGGTGGTGGCTCATGCCTATAAACCCAGCACTTTGGGAGGCCGAAGCATGTGGATCACTTGAGGTCAGGAGTTCAAGACTAGCCTGACTAACATGGTGAAATCCCGTCTCTACTAAAAGAATGCAAAAAAATTAGCCTAGCTTGGTGGCACATGCCTGTAATCCCAGGTACTTGGAGGCTGAGGTGAGAGAATCACTTGAACCCAGGAGGCAGAGGTTGTAGTGAGCCGAGATTGCATCATTGTGCTACAGCCTGGTTGACAGAGCAAGACTCCCTCTCAAAAATAAATAAATAAATAAATAAATAAATAAATAAATAAAAAGGTATATTCTGTTAATGGATTAGAAAACTCAATATTGTTAAGTTGGCAATTTTCCCTTATAGACCTATAGACTTAATACCTTCCTTATCAAAATCCAAGAATGTCTTTTTGGATTGCACAAAGTTGATGAAGTAATTCCAAAATTTACATGAAATAATTAAAGATTTAGAATGACCAAATCAATTTTGTTAATGAAGAAAAATAATATGAGACATATGCTACCTGATTTCAAGACCTACCATAAAGCTATCATACATTTTAATGATGAAGATTCATAATAAGATATGAAATGAAGATACAGGAAATTTCTAGTCAAGTATTAAGATAAAATGCATCGATTACTTCAGCAGCCACAGCAGTGACCTTCAACTCTTTATTTCCTTCCTTCTGGTGTAATTCATGGTTTTATTAAAGATAAAAGTATATCTCTCTTGAAATCCTTTCCATAGAGTATTACAAGTTTATGGGATTAGGACTCAGAATCAGGAAAAATAGAGTTGTGGAAAATGGCAAATTTTAAAAATAGTTAATTTAAGATAAAGTACAGATTTCTAATGGTCATGGGGAACACCCGAGATGATTCTTCCCCAAACTGTTCCATGCTCTATAATCCAATTTACTGAGTAATGTAAGGGTGACACATCACTGTTAGAAATGTTGATTTACCCCTGACTTTGCATACAGTATTCAGTATTATCATTTTACAACCTCAAATGTAAAAATACCTATTATCACTGTTAAAACAATGAGCCCTTCGAGACTTCTCTTACATTTATGAGTGAGCTTACTTTGATTTTATAAACATAAATTACTTTTACTAGTTGGATGCATGTTTTCTCAATAGATAGCAGTTTTTGCAGCAATGCTGATCATAGTACACTAGCCAATTGCTCATTATTGATTGCCCATTTCTTTATCATTGCCTGAAAAAATACACAAGTCTCAATATTATTTAATCTTTAATTATCCTTACTTTTCTTATAATCTTTGATATTTAGGACTGGTAGAGAAGAGAAATTAGATTTTAGAGGAGAAAGGGGACAGAAATATATGGTAACACAAATTTAACTTAGCGTGAATTCAGCCTTCATTTTGCCTCAGTGAGTCTAAGACAAAAAACCCCCAAAAATCCAAAATACTGGATTAAGATGTTTTTTAAAAAATCATTTTTAGTCACAAATATCTTGCATCTACCTGAAGAGCTTTGACTACTTATAGTTAGAAGTTATCAATAGTATTACCTTATATATTCAAGACCTTATAACTCTTTTTTTTTTCCCAATTATTTACAAGGCAAAGCACAGTCCCAAGATGCTTCCCTCAATAATGAGTTCAACTTTAACCATACCATCCCAACCATACCAACCACTACAAGGGTAATTCTTGGCCCAACTTCAACCTAGCAGAGCAGCCACTTGCAATCATTAAGCAGACAGCGAATCAAATCGGGCAACATGGTGAAACACCGTCTCTACAAAAAATAGAAAAATTAGCTGGGTGTGGTGGTACACACCTGTAGTCCCAGTTACTTAGGAGGCTGAGGTGGGAGGATGGCTTGAGTCCAGGAGGTGGAGGTTGCAGTGCACTCTAGCCCGTGCAACACAGCCAGACCCTCTCTCTCAAACAACAACAACAACAACAAAATTATTTTTATTGTAAATGTAGCAAAAGGAGGCAAAGTCTCATGGACATTTTCCTACTGCTTTCTAGTCACATATAGATAAAACCAAGAATAACCAAATGAAGAATAAATTTCAAATCACATGATGTGAAACAAGTGCAGGTGGTCTTGTCTAAAAGTTGGAATCATAATATCTTGCACTAATAGTACAAAATATTTGCATGAACTTTTTACAACTAGAAATGCACTGATGTTAGGTTGCTTATATAAGTGTTAAACTTAAGAAAATTATGTATGCACTAATTACCACCAAGAGAAGGCACTCTCTGACCATTTTCAACAATCTCAAAGCAATATATCAGGATTCAAGTCAGGATATTTTAAAAACCCAAGAAACAACAAAGAATCCGGTGATGTAAGGACTTGTAGGATTTACATGAGCTTTGGCTTTTATTCTGAATTAGAGAGGAAGCCATTGAAGGATTTTGCCCAGTTATTGCACTATCTGAATAAATCTCTTTCCTTGTCTTTATATATTTAAAACCCCAGGGATCGGGTCAACTCCAGGTAAAACTTGACTTGGAGACTCAAAAGAATTACATTAGGGTCTGATCTTTCACTTGGCACTTCTCAGTTCTGCTTTTGCCTGTGAGCATCTGTCCGTCATGGGGTTCATATGGCTGCTGATGGCAGCAAACTTACCTCCTCACAGCTCCAAACCCAACAGGAAAGAGGAAAGATGGGGAGACCATTTCTTGGTCACTGAAGTGAAAATGATGAGATTAATTTTGATTGGAAATGTATCAGTCATTCACACAATTGGTTTTTCCTAGGTCACAAGGCTACCACAGAACTTCACTCTAGCTGAGGTGATGTAATTCTGCCATTTCCCAGATGTAGGACACAGGTCAACTCCTGGAGCTGGGAGTCGAGTGAGCTCCACCCTTGTACATCAATTAAGAGTTAGATAATGGTGATTTTTTGGAGGAAATCAGACTATCATTGTCAGAACAAATGGGGAATAAATGCTGAGTACCAAAATCTGTCAAATATTAAAACAATATTGGAGGAATAAAACAAGATATCAGCACATACACAATAATTAAAAGATTGGAATTAGGTACATAAATAGACCAATATCTCTTTATGACATGGTAAAACATTAACAGTTAATGTCAGTGAGGTGATGATGGGCTCTACATTAAGTACTATAGTCTTAATTGCCAATAATATGAAAAATATATTCAATATACAATATTAAACAATATTCATAAAAATAAATGCCAGAGACAAAATTATTAAGCAAGGGAAGAAAATACAAAATAATATATTTTAAAGCTGGAATAAGAAAAACTTTCCCAAGCAATTAAAAATGTGATGTCGTAAATACAATTATGAGATTGTGACATTAAAATAAAACATAATTTTATAGCAAGAAAGCTGAATATAATAACTTGATATATAAAAGACATATCTATGCATTATATGTTGAAGTAATTATATATATAATTAATATAAAGAAATTATATGCAAAGATATAATACATACATAACTTTGAGGCTCCATATGTGCCAATCAACGTCCTAGTTTTTCTACCTTTGTTATACCAAGTATCATATCATATGATACCAAGTATCATAGGTCTATAGGACAGACAATATTATTACTACTTTTCTGAAAGGAAATATGAAGCACAGAGAAATTTTGTAGCATGTTCATAGCTACATAGGTAGTGAACAACAAAGATGGGATAGCAAGATAAAAACCGTGGGTTGTCTGATTAGAAAGCCCACATTATTTACCACCACACTGTATTTTTGACATCAACACTTAATCTCTTTCCACTATTTTGCATCTGAAAAGGAGGTAGGTAGCACATGAAAGTGTTGCTTCTCATTTTATTTATTTTTGCTCTGCAATAAAAACAAATGTATTTAACAAATATCATACGTTGGCCGGGCGTGGTGGCTCAAGCCTGTAATCCCAGCACTTTGGGAGGCTGAGGCGGGCGGATCACAAGGTCAGGAGATCGAGACCATCCTGGCTAACACGGTGAAACCCCGTCTCTACTAAAAAGTACAAAAAACTAGCCGGGCGAGGTGGCGGGTGCCTGTAGTCCCAGCTACTCGGGAGGCTGGGGCAGGAGAATGGCGTGAACCCGGGAGGCGGAGATTGCAGTGAGCTGAGATCCAGCCACTGCACTCCAGCTTGGGCGACAGAGCGAGACTCCGTCTCAGAAAAAAAAAAAAAAAAAAACAAATATCATATGTTGCACATTTCCATATATGGCATAGGATACAATTTGATTAAGATATAATTCTGCCCAGTAGAAGGTGGGAGAAGGGAAAGGAAGAAGAAGAAATAGAAAATATAAGTTGAATCTGATGCTTAATGTGATTTTTACTCCATGTATACTTTTACTCAAATGATAGCTTGTGCACGTGCAAGGATGGACTGTGCTATTTCAAAGTACTTTCTATGGGGGAAGAAAAGAAGGAGAGGAAAAAGGGAGGTGGAGATGGCCATGTATCTCCACTTCTGAAGGAAAAGGCCCTTTGGTCACCATAGGTGGGAGAAAAAAAAAGTTAAATAAATGGGAGGAATATTATACAGGGGAGCAGAAGTATGTGTTTTGCATGGAGTCCTCATTTTAGCAATACCTTTTTTGCTCTTCTGCTTCCAGATCTTATTTGCCAATTTAATGCCTATGAAGTTCTTATGATGAATGAAAATCTTTCAAGTACTGTTGCCTCATTAAATGCATTATTTATTAATTTAACATCTAGTACTCTCGACAAAGAGCCAGTGAAATGAGTTATTGAGTTCCAGGGAAAAAATGAGAACATAATTTTGAATTTATTATCTCTTCTCTGTATACACACACAGTTCATAATTGGATTACATATAATAATGATATCAATATGTCTCTCAGTATCGAAGTTGGATTCTGGTAATTTTTTATGTGAGGTTCTTGTGTTACAGTCAGCATAGATTTCTGGAGCATTTGTCTGTTGATCTTTTGGTGGCCTCAAACCTCATTAAGTGGTGAGGGAGATGCTGCTTCTGCTATGTGAGAATTTGATGGCAGAATTAACACAACCTGTGAAACAATCAGAATGCCATAGGTGAGTCACCCAAATAACCTCAGAGTGCCCCTTTCCTGCCCACATGAAGTCGTCATCATCATCAGAGTTTACTCTTTTCTTCTCTGATTCATTCTCAAGATCAAGCATGTGGGACTTCTCAGTCATTCTTTAGATCAGGCCTGATGTAGGACACAACATTCAGTGGTAGCTCTTGACCTGAGCTGTGATGACCACTGCCCTGGTCTTGCAAGTAAATCAGTCTTACATGTGAATGACAGTGCACGATACGATGGGTAAACCAAGGTGTCATGAAAAATATGGGGCTCTTCTTCCAAACCAGGTTGTTCATGCTGATGGCATCAACATACCCAAATCATGATTTGCTGGTTATAAATAACGCATTGCAAAAACCACACTGGCCCAGAATAGCAGGGATCATCGCGAAACTCAGAAAAGTTCTGGTTGTTCTTCCACAAACTCATTGTGACATAGGGTTGGTGGAAGAACCAGGAAGAGATAGAGACCTAGCTATCATAGGCCCCAAAACCACTGCTTTTCTGAATTCACACCAGGAGATTAGGAAACAGCCTTCCCCAGCTCCTATGCTAAGAGCCTAAGGGAGCACAGGCTTAAATACTCTGACATGAAAGTTACTAAAGAGTTTGCCTCCATGTCCAAATGTTTCACTCAGTAAAAATAAAAAGCTTTAGTCAATGAAATTATAAAATCATTGGTAATTGCTAAGAATCTCTCCCTTCTCAGGTTTTACAATGCAAAACCCACTATTAGAGCTAATGTGCTACAGTCAATCTCTCTTCAGTGAGGAAGGGCTGTAGAGGAGTGAGATGTGGTGTTGCCTGGGAATCTCAAAAGAAGACAAAGAGGTACAAGATGATGGAGAAGGGCACCAGAAGAACCATCTCATCAAACTATGATTATTTATGATTATTTTATTATTTGGTTGTCGGTTTTGTCTGCCTGTGGGCCTTTGGGTAATGAAGCTAATGAGTAGCTGTGGGGATTTTACTATCCATTTCCTCATTCTGGAACCCTCAACCCTTGGAGGATATCCCTCCCCATTCTTCCTAGAGCTTCTTTCTTGGTCTCTTCTTTCCTTCCATTCCCTACTTTCCTCTCTCCATGTGACATTCTTTGGGTTTAACTGCCAGGAGCAGCATCAGCTGCAGGTCTTGGGGTAAGAGAGTGGATAGGTGGGCACAGACTGATAGAGAAGTCAGAGATCATGATATTTCATGGAAATATTCCAGGAAAAGTTGTTGCAATAGGATAACGGAATAAAATAAAATATTTTTGGGGGACTTCTTCATTGTGAAATATCCTCATATCTGGATCCAGAGGTTATGCACTTTGAGGTAGAAAGAAAGGGGAAAAGAGCTTTTATGTAGCTATTGTGTTAGGCAGAGTTCTAAGGTGGCACTCACTAACCCCTTGTGATTCCCTTCTCTCGAGTGTGGATGGAACCTGTGTATAGGATGAGATACAAGTCCTGTGTGTAGGTACTAACTACTTAACTTTCAATTTATCAAAAAAGGCATTATTCTGAATGGACCTTACCCGTTCGTGTGAACTTAGCAACCTGCTGGTTTCACAGATAAAATACATTGTCCTGAGTTCTCCAACTGAGAGGAAATGAATTTCACTACATTAGCGTGGAAGAGAATCAGAAGCTTCAGGCAAGGCCACAGCCCCAGCCAACTTCCTGATGACAGCCCTGTAAGATCCTGAGTCTAGGACCTACTTCAGCTGGGCTCAGACTCTTGAACCATGGAAACTGAGAGATAATGAATGCGTTCTGTGTTAAGACTCTAAGTTTGTGTAAGTAATTACACAGCAATAGAAAACTGATACAGACATCTTCAAATGAAGGCTAATACTCACCCCACCAGGGGTACAACAGACTGCTTTACATCCAAAGGCAGAGAGGGACACAGCAATGCAGAATTCCAGCACACTTAGGACGAGCACCATGCCATCCATACCCTAGGAGAGAACTCATAACAAAAGAATGTGAGAAATGGAGATGACAAGTGGAAACATGTACCAGTAACCACAATGTCATCAGAGAAAAAGCACTGGCTGGGAGTCAGGAAACCTGCCTCCCAGTGGCAGCCATGCCCTTGACCAATTCTTGATCTGCTGAAGTAACTTCTCACTTTTTTCACTGATAAAATAATCACAGACATTTATTCCCTAGTTCAGTACCTCCCAGTGCTATTGTGGGCATGGAAGATGAAAGTACTTTAAAAAGTTAGGAAGGTAGTATAAAGATAATTGTCATCTTATCCTATTGAGTACTAGAAACTCATATCATTGACAAAATATTATGATTCCATATCTTAGTGACTGTAAGCAGAGTAATGGTCCCCCAGGGAGGTCTGCATCCTTGTCCCCCTAATCCTCAGTTTCTGGGGATTAGAACGCAGACCTCCCTGGGGGACCATTGTTCTTTTTGCACAGCAAAAAGCATTAAATTTGCAGATGAAATTAAGGTTGCTTATTAGTTGATATAAGATAATTTTCCTAGATCATTCAGGTGGGTTCAGCATAATGACAGAATCCTTATAAGTGGAAGCAAGAGGCAGAATAGAGTTCAGGAGACATTTGAAGATGCTGCATTGCTTGATTTGAAGGTAGAGGACAGGATGACAAACCAAGCAACATAGGCAGCCTATAGAAGCCAGAAACGGCAGTAAAACTTATTGTCACCTAAGCCTTCAGAAAAGAGTACGGCCTTGCCAACACTTCGATTTTTAGCCTAGTAAGACCCATTTTGAACTTCTGACCTCCAGAAATATAAGATAACCAAACTGTGTTGTCTTAAGACACAAAATTTGTAGTAATTTGTTACAGTAACAGTAAGAAGCTAATACAACAATGAATATCAAGTAGGTCAGTCTTTAATCCATCTCTTCAGAGCACTGACTTTAGGTCTAGTCTTCAGCCAAGAAACATGGTCAAAATTTGGAGAACATTGGGCAGTGCACTCATTTCTATTCATTTTACCCTGGATTGATGCGGGGATTATCTGGTTTAAATATTCTCTCTTTTTCTCTCCATGGTTAGGGACAGTCCCTCTGTTGTGGAAGAGCCAATAGACCAAGAGCTCAGGATATGAGTGATGCAGACTTAAGGAGACCTTGAGAATATTTGCACTCATTGCTTTTTTATTTTCTTGTGCCTTCAACAGCTGTAGTGGCCTCTGTGTTTCCAACATTGTTGTAGGCACAGAAGAGAGCAGCAAACTAAACAGACAGTTCCCCTGTCTTCAAGGATTTTACCATCTAGAAGGGTAGACTAGAAGATGGCAAGCTTTCTATAAAGGCCAGATAATGTACATTGTAGGTTTTGCAGACCATAAGGTCTCTGTCACACATATTCAAACCTGCTATTATAACACAAAAGCAGCACTACACAACATGTAAACAAATGGGCTTCATTATATTTCAATTAAACTTTATGAAACTTTATTTACAAAAACAGGTACAGGGCTGGGTCTCCAAAAAAAGTAGCATGTATATAGACCTGTGGACTGATTGTGCAGGTGCCCAGGCAAGAATAGACCGGTTGCTTCAAATCCCAGGAAGCCCTTATGGAGGTCCTCTGCCATAAAAACAGTCATAATAATGTTCACACAATTAACAAGAATCCATCATGGACTCTGGGAAACGTAATTGAGATGAACGCAGAACCAGCTACATAATTTAGAGTCTCTTGTTTAAAATGTTTAAAGACAATATCAAGATAGCAACAACAGAGCATTAGATCAAGCATAGGGCTCTTTGAACCGTGAAGTCCTGAGTAACTGCACGGGTCCCATGCCCAAGAAATCAGCCCTATCGAGTTGGCCAATTCCAGATTTTGTCTCTGTCATTGTGTCCTTAAAATCTACCAATGAAGAGACCTTCATAGACTAAAAGTAAGGTCCTTCTTCAGGATAGCAATAGCAAATAATAGGGGAATTAGAGGCAAGAAGTTGTAGAATCTAAACTTCTTTTTGCCAATTTCTAACTGAATGACCTTGAAAGAATTTGTCGCACTTTGGGAGGCTGAGACGGGCGGATCACGAGGTCAGGAGATCGAGACCATCCTGGCGAACACGGTGAAACCCCGTCTCTACTAAAAATACAAAAACTAGCCGGGCGAGGTGGCGGGCGCCTGTAGTCCCAGCTACTCGGGAGGCTGAGGCAGGAGAATGGCGTAAACCCGGGAGGCGGAGCTTGCAGTGAGCTGAGATCCGGCCACTGCACTCCAGTCCGGGCGACAGAGCGAGACTCCGCCTCAAAAAAAAAAAAAAAAAAAAAAAATTCTCTATAGAAGCGTTTTCTTATTTTGAGGGAGTGGCAAGAAGTAAAATTGCTTACTACAAAAAGCATTAGAAATCTCAAGGGAAGTAAATTAGTAAGTAAATAAGGCAGTAAATTAGTTTAGCAAAGTTTAGCAAAGACACCTCAAGGGGTTATTTTGGTGTGATTATATAGCCCACAAAACTATGTAGAATTCGCTAGGAATGAAGTCAACAGAATGCGATTGATTCTGCCTAGTAAGTTAGGAAGAATGTTGGGTTTCCACTTTTACATAAGGGAAGGACACAGTAAGGAAGACAACTAAGCAGCAAGGCGAAAGGCTGAAAGTTCATATAGAGGGAAAGTAACAAAAAATTTGTGGGTGTTGAAAAATGACCAATAGGCTTTCTCTTTTTTGTGAGATGGAGTCTTGCTCTATTGCCCAGGCTGGAGTGCAATGGGTCCATCTCGGCTCACTGCAACCTACGCCTCCCAGGTTCAAGCAATTCTCCTGCCTCAGCCCCCCGAGTAGCTGGGATCATAGGACATGCCACCTTGCCTGGCTAATATTTGTATTTTTAGTAGAGACGAGGCTTCATCGTGTTAGCCAGGCTGGTCTTGAACTCCCGACCTCAGGTGATCTGCCCACCTCAGCTTCCCAATGTGTTGGGATTACAGGCATGAGCCCCTGCGCCCGGCCAAGCTTTTTAATAATAAAGATTTAATTGTGCATTTTAGTCTGCTGTGATGTGCTGCAAGAACTCTTCCTCCCCACAATTACCCAATAGCCCAAAATGTCAAGAAGTTTTACTACCTACAAAATATTGTGTAGGTGGCATTTTCAGAATAAAGCAATTAGGATAGCATTAAGATAAGAAAAAATCGTACAAAAAAGTAGTAAAATTCAGAATGAAGATTAAG